>NC_133332.1:99084447-99386447 GCF_042186555.1 Aquarana catesbeiana
CGCTGCAACGACGCTTTGCGGGCGGTTTTAACCCTTTTTCGGACGCTAGCGGGGGTTAAAACCGCCCCGCTAGCGGCCAAATAACGCCGCTAAAATGACGGTAAAGCGGTGCTATATTTAGCGCCGCTGTACAGCCAGCGCCCGCACGCCTCAGTGTGAAAGCAGCCTTAGGTGGCTTCATGGATTAGTTTAAGAGTTAGTATTCTAGATCAATGGTAGTGTTTGGTTTGAGAAGATATTGCTGTTACGGCTTAGTCTGAGGTTAGGAGTTAGGGTACATGAGTTTTTGGGTACGATTAATATCACAATGAAATGTACTCAATAATTGCAAAAAAGTTAGTGTTGATATCAGTTCCATGGGCTCAAAACATGTGGGCTGTTTGTCATGCCAAAAAACACTATTTTTGAAAAGCCAACAATCAATAAAATGTTGGGCCCCTTTCAAATTTGCTGTGCGATCAGGTCCGCCTGTCGGTTTTTCAGGCAGACCTGATCAGACCTTGCAGTCTCCTCTATGGAACGGCGAATGTCAGTGGACACGTCACCCGCCGCCATCCGATCCGATCCTGTCCACCAAAATCAGATGGATGGCGGTCCTATTTTTCATCTGTCTGGCGGATCGGATGAAAGCAGACTGGCGGTTCCGTTTCCATCAGATTGCCGCATAGAGGAGATCGGGACTGTGTCCGTGTCCGCTCCGCTGTGCAGGATCTGTAATCCGCCTGCTCAAGCGGGGATCAGCGGAGCCATTACTTACTGATCGCCCCCATTACTAGTATATATCCCATAGTTTGTAGACACTATAACTTTTGCACAAACCAAAATATGTAGCAGAATACAGATTGGTTTAAATTTCTTAAGAAATATTCAATGTGTTACATTCTTTTTATTGGTTATGTTTTATAGAAGAACGTAAAAAAAGTTGGTTTTTTTTTTCATAATTGTCTGTCTTTTTTTTATTCATAGCGCAAAAAAAAAAAAAAAAAGCAGTGGTGATCAAATACCACCAAAAGAAATTTCTATTTCTGGGGAAAAAATGACACAAATTTTATTTGGGTACGGAATCGCAAGATGCGTAATTGTCAGTTATATTGCAGTGCCGTATCGCAAAAAAAGGGCCCTGCCATGAAGGGGGGTAAATCTTCCAGAGGTCAAGTGGATATACAAGTACTGGGGCTTGCTAAGTAGTACAACTGTTACTGTAAGCTTTGAATTTAAGTACATTTTAATGTAATATTAATAAAAGTTGTCTGCTTTTATTTATATGTTGTCATACATGGGTACCTTACAAATCTGCTATTCTGACTACCTTTTTAACTAATGCTTTGATATTTTGGATGTGGCACCTCTTAAAAGAACAGCCCACCTCCATAAATTCTTAAACCTTATTGAAACTGATGGAAAATTATCACATTGGTTGGTGAATGTAAATAGAAAACAAAATGTTAGTCATTTGTATAGAGGTTTGGCATTCACTTATGACATTGTGACCTCATCAATCTGCAATGCCCTCAGTCTAAGGATTTTAATCAATTATGGGTTGGGTCAGATAAGTGATTTTATATGCAGCTCAGCAGGAGCGAGGCTCTCGGACATGTATTGATGTGTTAGCCCCCCGTTCACATCAGCACAATTTGACACGTCAAATCAGAGCCTATTGCCGGCAATAGGAGCGTCCCAATCGGTGCGACGCCGACTTTGCCACGCCGCACTGATTTCCAAAAATAGTTCCTGCACTACTTTTGGAAATTTCGGGGGCAATTTCAATAGACATCTGTGCATGAACCCGCACAGACGTCTTTCAAATCGCCCCCGAAGTCGGACTGAAATGCGGCTTTGAAATCATGCAAGTTCATTTCAAAGCCGAGGGCTAAAAGCGGCTGACCTCACCCTGTGAATATTATCCTGGCCTAATATGTGTTCATTGCATTGCTGCATTTCTTGGCCACAAGTCATTCTTACTAAATAGTATCATCATTGTGAAAACAACTCTATCAGGAACATTATTCTAGCAATGGATATAAATATTAAATAACTTGCAAAATATTCTATTATATAGGTTGTATAATTTGAAAACCACCTTAGATAATATGATTATCTAATTAGTTAAAGAATAAGCAGGCAAGTTTCACCGCTCTCAGATTACACTAATCCCTTGGTGACAGATGAGTCACTGGTTTAACCTGTCATATCTCTTAAACTGGTCATGCATGGATCTGAATCCTCCCTGCTGTGGCATTGTATTCTGACAGCGGAGAGACTCTCCTGTCCCCCCCCCCCCTTAAGAATACACAGATCAATGCTGCAGCGCTGATTGAACTGAAAAGATCTGTGTATTCTAAGGGCGGGGAGGCCGGAGAATCTCCCTGTTGCCAGAATACAATGACTGGGTGGGGAGGACAAATTGAGCCATGTATGGGTAGCCTTGGGCTTAGTTTACACTTGTGGTGGTGGGGGGGGGTAAAAATAGGCAGTTGGGCTGCATTATTACTGCCACTCCAACTGCCTCCTCTTAAGCTGCAAAAGAAGCCATACAGGGGGTATACACATAAAACAGTCACAATGCTTTGTGTTGCAGCACAGCAACACTGCACCCCCTTTTTGTGTTTGGTGGGCAGTACTGACACCTAACATGACATATTCAAGTGAATGGGGCCATGCCACAACCATGATCCAAAAATCAAGCTTCACTGCTAGAGCTGCGCGCATGTAAATGAGTCCTAAGGCCCAGAAACCACATGTGGCCCATTTGGCCCCTATATCATAGAAGTTGATCACCACTACTTTAAGCCATAAAAACTGGCCATGTATGACAGATAATGTCAATATTCAGCGCTAATTAAATATGGGTAAATGGAGTCCATATAGTAGATGATGGTTGAAAGTCCCGCACCAGCTTCAGTGTGAAGATAGAAACATACCACAACATTGCTTCCAGCCAGTCTCCTTACCAGAGAAGGTGGACCCTCATGTTATAGAGTGGTCAGATAAGCATATGTTACAAGACTGTCCCAGTCCACAGCATCAGGCGGCCAGTGAAGTAGCTCCCATCAAGATCTCTATGGCTATATGTAGGAATTCCCACTGCACACAACTGGTATCACGACCACGTACTCAGCTCCCCGATCACATGACATACAGTGGTGTAATAGACATGAAAGGTCGCATGATGAAGTACGTTCATGAAGGGCACAATTATTATTAAAATGTTACTTGCATACTTCCAATAAAAACAAGCATCACAGTAAGATTATAATGTCAAATATCAGGTGTACAAAAATCCGCCCACTCATACACCCAAAAACGCTGCGCTGATGGGAAGAAAGTTGAATCTGAGCTGCCGCTTAAATAATAACATACATAAATTAAAAATGATTCACCATAAATTCGCCCCAAGTGAACTCAATTTAGCAGCGCTAAAAACAATCCCTAACCATAAAGGGTCATAAAGTGAAAAATTAATAAATCAAACAAATATTAAAATCATAACATCACTCCTCCCCATTAGTGTGCATAAAGTGATAAAGTCAAAAACTCACAAAGAATGGTGAATAAGCCACTAGAGTGAATAACCTAACTGTGCACACAGAATATGATAATGGATAATAAAAAATATATATATAATATATGCTGTGTGGGTTGATGTGATTCAGTCCACAAAAATATATATGAAAAAATTATAAGTATGTGTCCACAAACAATCCAAAAAAATTCCGTGACGTAATGTAGTGCAGATCTTCCACTTAATAGAATCTTCCACCGCACCTCTGTGACCGTGAATCCACTCCCCTTAGGTAAATAAACTCACCAGCTCCTTTTGCCCACACTCTCGTGTCAGGGCCACCAAGCTTTTATCCCACACAATAAGGGGAAGTATATGATCTCCTATGGTACACCTTTATATCCAGAGTATGATGCCAAGGAGCTCTCTCCGCATGAAAAAAAGAAAATAATCCAATAGTGCAATAACGTATTGATGTTTATTTAAAATAACAAAACCCTCAACCATTGAACTCACATCTTTAAAAATCACTGCAAGCTCAAAAATAGCACAGCACAGCAAACTGTCACAGCATCAACTCAAATTAGTAAACCAGTGTGTGGTGGTCGCGGCGGACCCAGGTACAGCGCTCTCCAAATACCCGTCTCACCCGCTCCCTGATGTAGATAGGATCAGCTTCCGCACTCCCTCGTATGGCGCTCCCTGTCACAGCGTCCTACGTCACTAGCGTTCGATTGCCGTGTAGCCACGCCCGACATGTTTCGTCATAAAGACTTAATCATGGGATTCTCATGATTAAGTCTTTATGACGAAACATGTTGGGCGTGGCTACACGGCAATCGAACGCTAGTGACGTAGGACGCTGTGACAGGGAGCGCCATACGAGGGAGTGCGGAAGCTGATCCTATCTACATCAGGGAGCGGGTGAGACGGGTATTTGGAGAGCGCTGTACCTGGGTCCGCCGCGACCACCACACACTGGTTTACTAATTTGAGTTGATGCTGTGACAGTTTGCTGTGCTGTGCTATTTTTGAGCTTGCAGTGATTTTTAAAGATGTGAGTTCAATGGTTGAGGGTTTTGTTATTTTAAATAAACATCAATACGTTATTGCACTATTGGATTATTTTCTTTTTTTCATGCGGAGAGAGCTCCTTGGCATCATACTCTGGATATAAAGGTGTACCATAGGAGATCATATACTTCCCCTTATTGTGTGGGATAAAAGCTTGGTGGCCCTGACACGAGAGTGTGGGCAAAAGGAGCTGGTGAGTTTATTTACCTAAGGGGAGTGGATTCACGGTCACAGAGGTGCGGTGGAAGATTTGCACTACATTACGTCACGGAATTTTTTTGGATTGTTTGTGGACACATACTTATAATTTTTTCATATATATTTTTGTGGACTGAATCACATCAACCCACACAGCATATATTATATATATATTTTTTATTATCCATTATCATATTCTGTGTGCACAGTTAGGTTATTCACTCTAGTGGCTTATTCACCATTCTTTGTGAGTTTTTGACTTTATCACTTTATGCACACTAATGGGGAGGAGTGATGTTATGATTTTAATATTTGTTTGATTTATTAATTCTTCACTTTATGACCCTTTATGGTTAGGGATTGTTTTTAGCGCTGCTAAATTGAGTTCACTTGGGGCGAATTTATGGTGAATCATTTTTAATTTATCACAGTAAGATTAATCAAAAAGTCCAAGGCTCGTCGTGTGCTTGCGTCATCCATCAGGTCTCTGCTAACGCGTTTCGTCATCAAGTAGACATCATCGGATATCTCGCTGAGAATGATGGGTAGTGATGAGTCTAATTATATGTCCATGCATTCACTGCTGGAGTGCAGAAGCCCGCCAACATAGTCTTCTTCCTGACTTGGAGAATGTCCAAAGAAAAGGGAATGATCTACAACTGTTAACACAGATGTTTTCCAAGAAGGGTTATGGCTCATTCACACTGGCTTCGCTCTCTGTGGTGAATCACTTATCATAGGGCAATTGACAGATGGTAAGGAGGCTATATGTTGCCTCCTCAGCACCTGTTTCAATGCCTAAAACCCCACACTACTGCGCTGTAACCATGTGCATGCAGTTGTGGGGTAGTTGTAGCACAGTCTTATTCAGTTGGTCATACTGCAACCTCCCAGGTTCCTGTTTTTTTCTTTTTCTTACAGCCAAATGGGATTTTTTGTGGGAATACCGCAACACAACCATGAGCCTCAGTCATGTGACTAGGTCGTGTTTGGCAGTGGTACTGCCTGCTGAATACAACTGGGGAGATCATTTATGCTGCACCGTGATGCTATGTGTGTACCCTCTTACGGCTGCCTTTACAGCTTAAGTAGGAGCAGTTAGGGGACACTAAAAACACGACCTAACTGCCTATTTCTACTGCCCCCAACCACAAGTATATACTAGGCCTTAAGAACAGGCCCGAAGCAAAGGGAACCTAGGTGGAGGGCCCACATGACTGGGGGTTGCTGTAAAAGGTTGCACGGGGTGGTTCCTGAAAGGGGGCAGGTCAAAAAGTTGAAGAATAGGTATAGACCAATGAGAGAGCTAATAGGTGTGGCTCAGTTATGGAGCATGGCTGGTGGGGGTTAGTCAGTAAGGGGTGAGAGGAGAAAAGGCACCATAGAAACTTTTTGTTTCTGGGTTGCACTCAGAATGGAGAATCTTGACAGACTGCTGGGGTAGCAGCCACAGCGAATGGCCCAGAGTGGCTCAATGCGCAGCTGACTGCACTTTTGCGGGGTTGGGGCAGGTTGCCGCTTCCCCTTCCCCTACTGCACCACGTGCACTTCAGGCAAGAGGAGGAGTCCCCCAGGTTGAGCCGCCACTCAGGAAGCCCGATTGCGGACCCTCCAGTGCCCAGGGTAAAGAGACCAGCTCCTTCTCCTGCCGCTGGGGCTGGGAGGAATTCCCAACACAGGCGGGACCCGGCCCGGAGGGTGCGCTCTGCATCCCCCTCCAGGCCTCCATCGTCACTGGCACAGGATTCGTCGCCCCGTGCGGGGGCTTCCCCTGCCCACAGCGCTGCCCGGTGTGGATGGCCGGTGGGTGCTGGCGTGGTCCCCACCCCCAGGACGGCCGCTGCCATCGTGCAAGGAGGCGGCGGTCCCGGTGGAGACGGAGATGGCGTGAGAGTGGCATCTGCTGGCCGGCAGAGGGCTCAACATGGAATGCGGTCAGCGGTAAACTGTGTGGGTGGTCAGTCCCTAGATGAGGACATCAGCCCCCTCTGCCGCGGCAGCGTCCCCTGTCGGTTAGGGGGACCGTTGGTCCAAGAGAAAAGTGTCAGACACAAATTCGAAGGGGCCCACGGTGGCGACGGTCAAGCAGGGACCTCTTCAGGGATACGGAACAGCAGCTGGTCGATCGGTTTCCCCTGGGCAGCCTGGTAAGTCCTCATCTTTCCCTGTATCTGTGTCTAACCCTGTGAACCTGTTGTCTATGTCTTCCCCCCCGTTAGTGGGTATCCTGGGTACAAGTCGGGGGCGGGCTTGCCCCGGTGCCTGTCATGACGTCTTGGGTTGGTTGGGGGGCCATGGGTAGTGGAATTTCCTTCCTGGGCACAGGGGGTAGTGTCAGCGGCCCGGGGGATGCATTGCTGCAGCACCTGTTGTTGGCTCTGGTGGGGGGCTTCAGGGACCTGGTGGGCAGGGGTTCCATAGCGGGATCCCTTGCACCCATGGTGTCACCGGTCCCAGCCTGGACGGCTGGAGGGAGGGGTCAGCTTTGGCTGTGTCACTACCTATCTTTTCGCCGGTGGTGCAGGCGGCACCACAACCCCCTGCTGAGGCTCCCAGGTTGGCTACGGGTCTCCCCAGCAGTTCGGAAGGAGCTCACCCCTTGTCAAAATGCTTCAGGAAAGGAAAGAAGTCGTCCGACGCTGGAAAAAGGGATGACGCCAGTGAGGGTGGAAAAAATGGCACCATATCTAAGTAGGTATCCAAACAGGGTAGCTGCATGGACGCTGTGGTTGGGCTTTAAGGAGAGCTTCCCAATTCCAAGTACGTTGGACCGGGTCCCCCCTGTATCGGCTAACCTTTAGTCGGCGTATGATCATCCTGATGTAGTTTCTAGTAAGCTGCAAAAGGAAGTGACATTGGGAAGGATGGCCGGCCCATTCTTGTTGCCGCTGGTGGGGGAGTTAGTGGTTTCGCTGTTGGGAGTAATACCTAAGCAGGAACCGAATCAATTTATGCTCATTCACCACCTGCCGCACCCTAAGGGAGGGTCGGTGAATGATGTGATCGATCCTTCCCTTTGTACAATATTGTACGCCTCATTTGACCAAGTGGTGCAGTGGGTGAAGAAGTTCGGGAAAGGAGCTCGTATGACCAAGACGGACATAGAGTCAGCCTTTCGTTTGTTGCCGGTACACCCGGATAGTGTCCGCCTGTTGGGTTGTTGTTGGGAGGGGAAGTATTTTGACCATTGCCTACCAATGGTATGCGCCATTTCCTGTTCTTATTTCGAGATGTTCAGTTCCTTTCTGGAATGGGTCGTCAAGGACTTGTCCCGCCTGAGTGCGATTTTGCAGCAGCAGGGTCGGTGGGTTATGCAGCTTATTTCAATGGTCGGTGGTGTGCGGTTGTCGGGGTCTGGTCTCATTCGGAATTTGATTTTGCTAAAACTTTTTCCCATAGTGCTGGCTGTGGAGCTTTGGGGGACAGATTTCAGGAACCGGTGGGTTCGCTTTCATTGCAATAATCTTGGGGTGGTGCAGGCCATCAATTCTCTGTCAGCATCTTCCCTGCCTGTGGTCCATTTGCTCCGTCATTTGGTGTTGTGTTTACAGTTGAATATTTTTGTGTGTGCTTTTCATATTCCGAGGATTGAGAATGAGGTGGCTGATGCCCTTTCTCGATTAGGACAAATTCCGATAGTTGGCACCGGAGGCGGAGAAGCTTGGGGTCCCGTGCCCCGGTCGTTTGTGGGATCTCATATTGACACCGTGATGTCGTTGGTTCGTAAGTCAGTGACTGAGGTTGCTTGGCAGGCTTATGAGCGAGTGTGGAGAGAATGGCACAAGCTGGTAAGTAGGGTCGGGGGTTGTTCCAGTGATGAGGACAAGTTACACGTTGCTGTATTTTCTGGGTAAAAATTGCGAGAAGGGGGTGCCAGTTGCTCAGGTTAACAATAAGATGGCGGGCCTGGCTTTTCTGTTTAAATTGGGTGGGGTGGAGGATGTTACAAAGGTTTTCATAGTTCGGAAGGCGTTGAAGAGGGGTTACAGAAAAGGGCGCGGTAGGCCGGATACCTGGGGACCAGTGTTTTTGGGGATGTTGGTGGAGTTGTCGGGGGGGTTGCCCAGTGTATGTTTCACCCCTTTTGAGACCCAGATATTTAGGACAGCTTTTGTCGTGGCCTTTTTGGGGCACTGAGGGTGGCTGAGTTGGTCAGCCAGCCCTTCCAAGTTGGTGGCTGGCGCTTTGGATGTCTCGGATGTTTCAGTCCGGAGAGACACTGCTACGCTCCTTGTTCGTAAGTCGAAAAGCAATCAGATGGGTAGGGGAGCCAGGGTGGTACTAGGGGCGGTGGAGGGTCTGGCTTTGTGCCCGGTGGCTGTGATAAGGGAGTGGGTGGAGTTGCGGCCTGTTGGGCCTGGACCCTTTTTGATTCACAGGGATGGGTCGGCGTTGTCTCGGTATCAGTTTGTGTCTGTGTTCCGAAAATGCTTGGGGGGGGGGGGGGTTTTCGCTAAGGGATTATTGGACTATGGCATTCCTTCAGGATTGGAGCGGCCACTGAGGCGGCGCACTGGGGTGTTAGCGACCAGATACTTCAGCGTACTGGTCGTTGGGAATCTCACCGATTTAGGTTGTATGTACGCCCTCATCTTCTTTTGAAGCGAGATGAAAAGAGGGGGAGGGGGGTGTGGAGCCTTTAACTCATGGGGGCTGGCGGGTCATGGGGGTCGATGTCCTTTTTTTTTTTGAATTCTTTTTATGTATTTCAGAAAAAGAAAGGTTACATAACAGAGCCTCTGGGCATTCCCCGGCTCAAGGTGCATAAAACATTAGGCAAGGCGTATCATACCTTAACTACTGGCCTAAACTAGTTAAACAAGTTAAACAACAAAACAACCCCATAGCTTGCTGCAAAAATAACAGGATAAGCGTAATGCTCAACAATTCACATAGATATGTGATATACGACAGGTATCACCCAAGAAAGTCTACAACAAGTGGCTGGCTATAGGCGCCTGGTTAGTCAGAATGCACCCCTGGAGGGGCAATCAGAGGAACCCTTGTCTCATATGTAAATCAAATCAGACCGATAGTCCTACAGGGTCTTCTTGTTCTACAGTTGTCATTTCAGACTCTAGCCATATGTTCCAGACCTTTTGAAACTTTAGGGGACATCCTCTACTAGAGTAGGTTTCTTTATATAAGGGTACTGCAAGGTTGACTAATGATTTCCAGGGCAGGGCAGATGTCGGAGCTCTCCACTTGAGTATGAGTTTCCTGGCATAGAAGAGAAGCAATCCTAGTAGTCTACGGACTGCCCTTGAAGGGGCAAAGCCAAGAAGGCAAATCTCTATCTTGTGGGGTCTAGGAATTGCGGTCAATTCAGTAATAAAGTTTGTAATTAATGACCAGTAATGCTGTACATCGGGGCATGACCAGATCATGTGTAAGAAACCCGCACAGTCAGCTCGACAGCGCCAACATTGCAAAGTGCAGTCCGGGTATATTTTGTGAAGCCTGTATGGAGTGTAATAAAACTTGTGTAATATTTTAAACTGGATCAACCAATCTCTAGAAGAGACCAGGTGTCTAAAGGGGGAGTCCCAGATATCTTCCCAGTCCTCCCCATCCAACTCCGGCAGCTCTGACACCCAGAAGTCACAAAGTCTCTCCAAACCGTGATGTACGGTAGGCTGCAAAGCCTTGTAAATTGTGGATAATGGTTTAATTAATGTCTCCTGACGTAGAAGCGACTCCATGTTTGACTGGTAAAGGGTCAGGGGAGAGCCCCCGAACTGTGCCCTGTAGGCATGGCAGAGCTGCAGGAACCGGAAGAAGTACACATTGGGTAAGTCGAATCTAGCTTTAAGTTGGTCAAATGTCAGCAGTGCACCATTCTCACAAATATGATGTAAATATCGAATATCCCGTGACGCCCATATTACCGGGTCCGGTATCGAATAGAATTCAGGTAAAGAAGGATTAATCCATAGCAAGGGGAACGCACCTTGGGATCGGCCGGCCGCCATAGACCATGCTCTAAGCACCGTTTTCATTGAGATAGTGAGGGGAGGTGGAGCCCTAGTACCCCGAAATAAAATATTCTGCAGTGCTTCGTATGACCACACAATGGCAGCCTCCAAGGCAACTGCTGCTTGGTGGCATCCAACATGAGCCAGTTGTGAGCATGGGTAAGCATCGCCGCAATAAAATAAAAGAAGAAATCAGGGCAGGCCAGGCCCCCCTGGATCCAGGGTCTTTGGAGAATGGACAATCGGAAACGAGGGGGGCCGGAGCCCCACAAAAAACTGGATATGTGAGAATTTAGCTGCTTAAAAAGTGCCTTGGGTATCAACATTGGAGAATGGCGCACTACATACAGTAGAGGGGGTAGTAATTTCATTTTAATTAAATTGATCCTTCCAATCAATGTGAGGGTGAGGTTAGCCCACGCTTTCAGTCTATTTTGAAAATTTTGTAGGAGAGGGAGAAGGTTAAGCTTGCAGAAGTCCTGTACTCTGGGTGAAATATGGATGCCAAGATATTTTATATGCTCAGCCCATTGAAGTGGAAGTGACGGATCCGCTAACTGTGTAGCACCCGGATCCACTGGCATTATCTGGGATTTGTGCCAGTTAACTCTTAGTCCTGACATGTCAGCGAAGTGTGAGAGGAGCTCTAACGCTGCCTGGAGGGAGGGTCCTGGATCCCGAAGGAAAAGGATAATATCATCAGCATAAAGTGCTATCTTTTCCTCCTGGGATCCGACCCACACCCCCCCGACAGCATCCGAGGACCGTAGTGCAACAGCCAGGGTCTCGACCATCAGGGAGAAAAGGGCAGGGGATAGAGGACACCCTTGTCGGGTGCCTGTCTATGTCCTTTTTTTGTGTTGTTTCTGTGGTGTTGAATGTGTGTGGCCTGTCTGGCCTGGGGATGGGTTCTGAGGGGTTCTGCATGTTTAGTGTATTGGGTCTTGTTGCCTATGTTCTCTTTTGTGTTTTTGTCTTTCAGGCCCGGTGTGCCTGATGTGGATCCTGGGTAATTTCTATGTTCACTGGGGGGGCTAGGAGGGCTCTGGTTAGACCGGAAGGCAGGCAGCTGGGTTTTTCAAGGGAGGAGGCCACAGTCCGATGGATTGGGATACCTGGTATGCTGTGATCCAGAGTAGTGCCGGAGATACAGCGGTACACCAGGATGGATAGGCCTCCTGATGTGCTGCTAATGCATGTTGGGGGCAATGACCTTAGTATCAGGGCATCCAGGGACCTCATTAAAGACATAAAATACAATTTCCTTTGCTTGCGTACGGCCTTTCCAGACACTGTCTTAATCTGGTCAGACATCATTGGCAGAACAGCTTGGAGGGGGACCAGGTCAGTTGACAGGATAAATAAGGCCAGGATTAAGGTCAACAAAGCAGTGGCAAAATTTGTGGTCCGCAATTGAGGGCTGGTGGTTCGCCATTGTGAGTTGGAGGGAGACTATGGCCTGTATTTAAGGGGAGACGGGGTTCACTTGTCAGCGGTGGGCATAGACATGTGGTTCCTGGAGCTCCAGGATGGTCTCCAACGGGCCTTGCGGCTGTGGCGGGCCGCCCACGTGTAAGGTGTCACTGGTGGGCGTCTGTGGCAGGGGTCTCTGGTTCGTGAAGGTCGGAATGGTGGAAGGTATGTAGTATATAGTGTGGAATGGGTTGGGCCTATCTCGGTATGGGTACCTTCCCTATATGGTAATTATGGGCTATCGGTCATCGGGCTGTATTGGGCAAGAAGGTGGTAATAGTTGTCCCTGAGCTGGTGGGATCACGGCTAGGGGCCAGGATGTGGAAGTGGCGATAGAATACCTTCCTTCATGAACCTCAGACATAGCAGTAGGTATATAAATGTTAAAACATTAAAAAAGTTGATATATATCTATAGATATATAGATATATTTAAAATGGAAGATAATTTATGGAATTTTGTTATGATTGTTAATAAAGGGGCCATGCTGCCATTTAATCCAGAAGATGTGTGTTTTATTGGGAAGGTAAGGGTAATAATGTAGGTGGGACGGGGTAACAGGTGAGGAAAAACCATATGTCAGCATACACCAGTCATGGTTTATATGTCGTCTTTGCTGTTTGAGCAAGCTCAGTGCAAGGGATCATATTTAATAAAGTCCATAAGCAGCAGGGTGCTAACCACAACACAATGAATATGGGAAAACAGCTGTAAATAATTGCTGGCATTGGATATGAATACAGAACAGGATGAATATGATACTGCAGGTAATGGGAAGAACAGTAGAACATGACCCTACAGACAATGAAACTATTCTAAATTAGAAAATTAGCCAACAGTGGTTGATTGCATATCTTCTATTGGTGTGTCTTCTCATCAGATAAGATGGGTTTATACTCCATCAGATGTTTTACAGTACAATTGTAGAATTCTGGTGGGATGCTCCCACATACATTAGGGTGAAGCAAAACCTTTCCTTGGTTGTGCGGAGAAAAGTTGCAAAGCCCACATTACTGTTTTTTTGTTTCCTTTACTATACAACTGTCACAAGAGAAATATAGGGGCCGCCGTTGCTGATTTAAGGAAAAGGCTAGTTGCCTGGCTGTAGCTGGCTCTAATACTTCTAAATTACAGCCCTGGAAAAAGCATGTAGCAAATGCAAGCTTAAGAAAAGTCAAACTGACTTCTACTGAAAATGCAAGTTGCTTGACTGTCATGTTGAAACATTGACTTCAATACTAACCCAGAACAAATACAGAAATAAGGAAATCTGACTTTTGCCAGTCTTACTTTGCTGTATCTTGTTTTGGATACATGCCCTAGAAGTATAGAAATCAGACAATTAGCATTTCTATAATGGGGGGGGGGGGCGGCAGCAATTTCTTTATAGACAAGTGTACAAAGACATATGTTTTTGTAAGGTAAGACAAACATTCTACTACTTACTTGTTCAGTGGGCATCCTCCAAACTCATCTCTATCAGAATTTCCAAATGTTGCTCTTTTAAAGCCCAGTCAGCTGTAGACTGGATCATGTCCTGCTCTGCTGCACATGTAAACAAAGGGTGGATGCTGGTTATGTTAGTGCCCTTATAAGGACACATGCCCATATTTAGCCAGTGACCATGAGTAAATATGGGGACGTGTCCATATAAGGGCATTGATGTCACCAGCATCCCTCCGTTTTGTTTATGTATGCTCCGGAGTGGGACATGATCCGAACTGCAGCTAATTGGACTTCATAAGAGTGCAATTTGAAAGTTTGGATAGAAATTAGTTCAGAGGAAAGCCAGGTTTATCACTACATACGAGCTACAGGCTCCACTGGTATATGACACTGTGGCAATGAGATTCCTCCCACCAGACGCTAGATCACTACTCTAGCTAGTAAAGTAGCAGCCAGCTGGAGGAACCCCAGCTCCCAGTAAGGGATGAGGGAAGTTTAGGATAGCAGGTGCCCCATAACTCTTCTAGAGAGCCAAGATTCAGGCTGAGTTCACACTTATACAAATTGGATGCGGATTTCCCCGCATCCAATTTGCATGACGGGAGACCGTGACTGGCTCTCAATGGTGCTGGTTCACACATCTCCGGGGCGGCCGCGGTCCGGGCTGGAAAAGAGTCCTGTGCGTCTTTGGCTTCGTTTCGGGTCCAAATTCAGGCAAAAATTTGGATCCGATTTGCACCTGAAATGGAGAACAGGGACGCACCGGACCCCCTGTTTCTGAGCCACGACCGCAGCTAGTGTGAAGCCGGCCTTAAAGTGGAAGAAAGGACTAATTTTAACTATTCTTAAAACTGCTGCCTCTCCCCTCCCTTTTTTAAAAAAAATCCGGTCTGGTCGTGTGATCCAGCAGCTCTGGCTCTCCATGTCAGAGAGTGGCTACTGTAGTGGAGAGGAGGGAGCGCCGCATGGGGTTTGGCCATGAAAGCCTTTGGGTGACATCATGGCTCTGGGAATTCACAGCCATTGTTGAGGGTTCCCTTCCATAGAGAAGCCAGAGCTGCCAAATCATGTAACCAGGCTGGATTAAAAAAAGAGAAGTACAGAGATCTTTTTTACACCGGGTAGGCAGGATATGTAGGAGGAAATGGGAGGGAATGTTTTTAAGAATAGTTAGGGTTAGCCTTTACTACCACTTTAATTCCCCACCTGGTAGAATGCTCAGAGTTCAACCTCCACACTTACAGGTTTACATTTTTACATTAGCCAGAAGATCGCTTTTAAGTGCATTTCCATTTTTACAGCAAACTTGAGATAACATCTACTTTTATATTTGTCATGTGCTCCCTTTCATATAGCATAATTTAAAAAACTATTTCAAAAGGACAGCACCCCAAACAATGTTGTAACACACATGCAGCATCATGGGAGAATTCATTTTGTCTTTTTTTGTTGGTGAGTTATTGCAACTGCATAAAAATACACTATATATCTAAAGTTAAAAAACAGAGGTATTCAATAACATTTGCCACCAAATGATGGCCAAATTTATCCTGAAATAAAAAACAATGTACAATGCACCCAGGTGCTTACTTAAGGGGTGGCTTGCCTGCAAAATGGTTGAGAAATGCTACTCTAATGCACTTTAAAATTGTTCAAAATCTGTGCCAAAGAAGCAAATAGACAGGTAAGAAATATTTTGAAAAAATGATTTTAGGTATGATGTGTGCATGGGATTGCATAATAAACATACAGTGTAGCGGGGTTCTCTCCAACATGACTGCAAAAGGGGAAATGGATTTTAATGCAGTCTATAAAAAAAGGTTTAAATCTTGTTACACAAGAGTGCCACCAAGCGGAAGAGAACAAGAATCACACCAACATTTTTTTCTGACACGTTGACTCTACCAACAGCTCTTCTCGCCAACATCATGTAAATACCAATAAAAGACATTCAATTTTATATTTGTGTGTTTTTGTTTTAAATTATGCAGGTAGAAATTATCTTAGCTCAGTGACCGTCATCTTAGGATGAGTGTGTTCACTTTTTTTTGTTAATATTAACCAAGTACCCCTTTTGACAAACGGCAGGTCAGATCTCACCAGCCGCCACCAAAACATTAACAATGATCCTCTCAGCCTCACCTGTCACTGATATTTTATTGTCAGGGTGGCTTAGTGGTCTAGGGTGGCAGATCCAAGAGTTGTCTTCACTTTCTGTGGATGTTATGATCTCCAAAAGGAGGCGTGGGTTTCAATCCCATGTTTGACAATCAGTTTAAAGTTTTTGATCGGATAGAATGAGTCCAGAGATGGACAACTAACATAGTGAAATGTCTGGGTGATAAAACATATCAGAAGATTAAGTGATGTGTTAAGGGAAATAAGCCATACGCACATGTGTGGCTAAACGCTGATGCAGCTGTGCATACAGGCGGTTGTCATAAAATTAAAATATCATCAAAAAGGTAATTATTTCAGTAATTAAATTCAAAAAGTGAAACTCATATATTATATAGATGCATTACACCCAGGGTGATATATTTCAAGCATTTCTTTCTTTTAATTTTGATGGCTATGGCTTACAGCGAAAACCCAAAATTCAGTATCTCAGAAAATTATAATATTACATAAGACCTGTAAAAAAAAGAAGGATTTTTAATACAGAAATGTTGGCTTACTGAAAAGTGTGTCCATTTATGGTAATTTATTGCACTCAATACTTGGTCGGTGCTCCTTTTGCATGAATTACTGCATCAATGTGGCGTGGCATGGAGGCGATCAGTCTGGTAGAGGGCTGCGCTGACTTTGGACTTGATAGAACACAGTGGACCAACACCAGCAGATGACATAGCTCCCCAAATCATCACGGACTGTGGAAACTTTACACTGGACCTCATGCAACTTGGATTCTGTGTCTCTCCACTCTTCCCCCAGACTCTGGGACCTTGATTTCCAAATGAAATGCAACATTTTGCACACTCTATGATGATTTGGGAAATCATAGGGAAATCTAGAAATCATAGGGAAATCTAGAGCACTTCATGCTTCCCTCTGCTGACCAGCTTCATGGAGATGCTGATTTCATTTCCAGCAGGACTTGGCACCTGCCCACACTGCCAGAAGTACCAATACCTGGTTTAATAATCATGGTATCACTGTGCTTGATTAGCCAGCAAACTTGCCTGACCCAAACCCCATAGAGAATCTGTGGGGTATTGTCAAGAGGAAGATGAGTGACCCCAGACCCAACAATGCAGATGAGCTGAAGGCCGTTATCAAAGCAACCTGGGCTTCCATAACACCTCAGCAGTGCCACAGGCTGATCGCCTTCATGCCACGCCGCATTGATGCAGTAATTCATGCAAAAGGAGCCCCGACCAAGTATTGAGTGCATACTATACTGTACATAGACATACTTTTCAGTAAGCCAACATTTCTGTATTAAAAATCTTTTTTTTTTTTTATTGGTCTTATGTAATATTATAATATTCTGAAATGATGAATTTTGGATTTTCACTAGCTGTAAGCCATAATCATCAAAATTAAAAGAAATAAATGCTTGAAATATATCTTTCTGTGTGTAATGCATCTATATAAAATATATGAGTCTCACTTTCTGAATGAATTAATTAATTAAATAAATTAACTTTTTTGATGATATTCTTATTTTATGATATGCACCTGTAAATATCTGTGTGAATGAGGCCTAATAGCGCTCTGGCTCAACGCTGATATCACCAGTTTATTAACACTTTCTGGTAGATTTACTAAGAATGGAGAATGCAAATTCTGGTGCAGCACTGCAGAAAATACAATCAGTTTCCATTTTTTTTTTTGTCAAAGCTTAATTGAACCAGCTGAAGTTAGAAGCTGATTGACTACCATGCACAGCTTCACCCGATTCTGAGTGCTCCAGTTTTAGTAAATCAACCCCTTTGTGTTCATTAATGGCTGTGGAGATGCATTCCTGGGGTCACTGGCTGGCTATGTAGATATAAGTCTGCTCTGTGTCTTTTTCCAAAAACTATCACTTCTTGCTTGCAAAATTTAAAATAACAAGGCTTCCCTGTGTTTGACCACACAGTTTTGGGGTGCCCAGATCCCCTTTTCACACCCTCCCATCAGGTGGTTGCATGGGAGGGAATTACAAGTTTCTACTCAATGCAAATGACTGCTGTTGCCTCAGCTTGGCGCAACATCCATTTACATTCCCTTTTGAGCATTATGGTCAAGTTGCATTGCTGAAGAATCAGGCTCCACCTGAGGAGCTTAAGGCCCCTTTTACATGTGTCATCTGATCGGGTCTGCCTGCCCGTTTTTCAAGCAGACCCAATCGGACCCTCCATTCTCTTCTATGGGAAGTCAGATGTAAACTGACTTTATTATTATTATTATTATTATACAGTATTTATATAGCGCCAACAGTTTACGTAGCGCTTTACAACTTGAGGGTAGACAGTACAAATACAATACAATTTGATACAGTAGAAATCAGAGGGCCCTGCTCCTTAGAGCTTACAATCTAAGAATTGTGTCTATTTACACCCAACTACCTCTGACCCGATCTGGCAAAAGCAAACATAAGGGGGATCCATCCCCCTCCATCTGGCCAGATCAGATCGGGGGGCAGTTGGGTGTAAATGGACAGCCAGTCCATTTACATCTGATTGCCCACAGAGCAGAGCGGGCTGTGTCCTTGTTCGCTCCACATATACGGAGTGGACAAGAACCGGTCATCTGACAGCTCTGCTAGGCTCAGCAGGGGATCAGCGGACAGATCCCCTGCTGAGCAAAAGTGGATCTGGCCCATGTGAAAGGTGCCTAGCAGTCTCCCTAGCAACACTGTTTAGCCAGCTAAGGGGCTCCAAGTCTGCAACCATACAAATGGTGGGGCAAATTCTGCAGTACCCACCCTATCACAAGACACTTCTTTTCAAGGGTGGCATATGCTAAGTCTCTAGGAATTATCTTCCTGCTCATGAAGAAGATGAAATGTTCCTCTTCTGACTCATCCTTCTGAGTAAGATATAAATCTGCGCGTGTATGCCTATAAGCAGCTGGACACCAGGGTCAATCAATCAAATCCCTTAAGTCAAAATATAAAAGATGGTGCAGCGCTAAATGAAATAAACATCAAGGGATACTATAAACGGTTAAATGAAAAGGATACCCATACAACATAAGATAACCTTATAATAGATGTTAAAACAAAATGTTATTTTTAAAATTATGTATCAAAGTCCAGACAAGTCCATGAAAAAATCCAAAAAATCTTAAGAGATTCCACCAAGTGAACGTGATATCATGCTGGTATAGGTGATTGATGTGCCCTTCACCGATATCTGAAATAGCCTCTCACCTGACGACCTGGACCCTTTAATTACAGAGGGTCATTTAAGCCTTCCCTTACGGGTCATATAAATGGATGGTATTCAGAATCAGGAACCAAGAGCTCCGTCACACACCGGGTGGGATAATTCAGGATGTTCCAATGGTATATATAATAGAAGAGGGACAACATATAGTGCTCTCCGTTTGCCAAACAATTTTTTTAAAAGATTAAAATTCACTTACATAGCCAGCACTTCTCAAGTGCCAGTGAAACAGCAATGAGCGATGGTGTGTATACACAGATAGAATGGAGCATGCGCGGTGGCGTCGTGACGTCACCCGCAGCCACCGCGCATGCTCCATTCTATCTGTGTATACACACCATCGCTCATTGCTGTTTCACTGGCACTTGGGAAGTGCTGGCTATGTAAGTGAATTTTAATCTTTTAAATAAATTGTTTGGCAAACGGAGAGCACTATATGTTGTCCCTCTTCTATTATATATACCATTGGAACATCCTGAATTATCCCACCCGGTGTGTGACGGAGCTCTTGGTTCCTGATTCTGAATACCATCCATTTATATGACCCATAAGGGAAGGCTTAAATGACCCTCTGTAATTAAAGGGTCCAGGTCGTCAGGTGAGAGGCTATTTCAGATATCGGTGAAGGGCACATCAATCACCTATACCAGCATGATATCACGTTCACTTGGTGGAATCTCTTAAGATTTTTTGGATTTTTTCATGGACTTGTCTGGACTTTGATACATAATTTTAAAAATAACGTTTTGTTTTAACATCTATTATAAGGTTATCTTATGTTGTATGGGTATCCTTTTCATTTAACCGTTTATAGTATCCCTTGATGTTTATTTCATTTAGCGCTGCACCATCTTTTATATTTTGACTCATCCTTCTGGCCCGGGACTTCAATTGAGTCATAGTTTGTGGCATTGGTTTGCCCCAGAACCTGACAGGAGAGTTGATCAGGGGAAGCCCCTACCAACCAAGACAGATGTAGCCAAATATTCTACTTGCCATCACAGGAAGGATTGGACATGTACTTGGATGGGTTGCTGTAGTACGTTATAGCACATATCATATTATTGTATATTATATGAAAAGAAAATGTAGTTTGAAAGCCAATTATCCTCCAGACATTATTAGGGAATCCTCTGTGTTCCCATGACTCATGGTTCTTATCTAGGTTTCCTCATCAGGTCTGTGCACTTCTCTTGATGGATTTTGAATTGTGTTGGCTTTTCAAATAGCAGAATATATAGCCCTCCAACTATGGAAATGCACACAACTCACTTGCAATGATCTAACGCCACATTCTGAACTCCATCTAAATTGTTCTTTAACCAATACTGTAATTTCACACATCTTAGCTTGGATATCCAGCATGAAAAGCATGCCTCAATCCCTCTGTTTGTTTTGGGTTCATGACACGCTGCATATCACTATTCATAGCATAACAATGTCTTGTTACATGACCCGATTTATTGCATCTCATGGGGAAGAGTTTAAATTACAAGCCACTTGCTTCCACAATTTCAGAAACGTCAACAATGAAACTCCATCTGTTTCCTCTCTAGGAGCCCCGTCTTACATAAGCTCAACTGTATCTGATTTTTGGAGGCCACTGGCCTCCTTTTCTCTTTTTTTAATATCTGATTTAACCTGAACTTCAACACTTGAGTTCATATTTATTCCTTTATATCTTATGTAGGCATAAGATATGCTCTCATGCAAACCATAAAGAGTTAATAAAATTAATTGAGTGAATAAAATAAAATGATTGGCTTAATCCACAAGTGCAAATTTCTTTACCACTAATTTTCCTTTATACTGATTTCAAGAGTAATACATACAATAATGTAGAAGCTAGATCAATGCACTTGATATCTATAAAATTGCATTATTCAACTTTCAACGCTATCTAAAAATCAGACCAAAAAAGAGGGACAAATGTGGATGAACAAGGGACGGAGGGATTTGGTGCCAAATGGGAAAGTCCCTCTAAATGTCATATCTCCAGGATCTTATTTACAGGAAGTGACAATGGCATGTATCCTGTGTGTATTTGCAAGAGTACAGCCTCTTTTTAAGGACTTTACCTTTTAGTCATGAGAACTGCACACCGCTCATACAAATTTCCAGCCTTCTCCCAAAGCCTCAGCATGCAAGATCTTTAGTGGTTTAATTTGCACTTCCAAATTGGTAGTTTTGCTGGAAGTGTCTCATACACACTCCAATAGACACCCCAAAACCACTGCAAAACTACTCCTTTTTCCTCCTTTGAGTCTCAGTATGGAGGACATGAAGAACTTACTATAATTATGTTATTATCTGGAATTCAACTTAAAGGGGGTGGCATTTTCTTAAAAAAAATAACATACATATCATACTTACCTCCACTGTGCAGTTCGTTTTGCACAGAATGGCCCCGATCCTCATCGTCTGGGGTCCCCCAACAGCACTCGTGGCTCCTCCCCGCATCAGAAAACCCCCTAGGAGAAGAGTTCTCCCTGGGGGTTACCGTGCAGGCACGCTCCCGAGTCCAGCATTTGTGTCCATAGACACAGAATGTCGGACTCGGCCCCGACACCCCTGTAATTGGATTTGATTGACAGCGGCGGGAGCCAATGGCTGCTCTGTTATCAATCTATCCAATCAAGAGCCGAGACCCCTGCTAGAGAGGGTATGAGCGTCTCCGGCATGGGAACGAACTGACTCAGGTAAGTAAAATGGGGGGGAGGCTAGAGGGCCGGTCATTGACAGAATTTTTTTCACCTTAATGCATAGGATGCATTAAGGTGAAAAAACACGAGGGTTTACAACCCCTTTAAACGTGTATCTCCACTTTTGCAGCCAAATTGAGATAACACCTATTGTATATCTGTTACATATCCCCATTCACTTAGCATAACCAAAAAAAAAAATTAAAAAAAATGCAGATTACTTTTTTGAATGCTCTTTTCTGAAACTTACAGGAAGGAAAAATCTTACTTAGTTCTCTTTGTTATGAGGGTGATGGGGAGCCGTGTCTTCTATAATTAACCCTGTTTGCATTGTGTAGGCAGATATCATCTCGTCAGTTGTATTAGATTTAAGCACTGTCTGTCCTAACATATGGTTGAATGCAGTGGCAGCTGGTGCTCAATCTTCTTGGGGGGACGACCTGCTGCCCCACCAGCCAGCCAACCACATACTCATACCCCCGGCGCTCGCTCAATCGATCGCCGCTCCCGCGTCACTCGATTGATCAACGCTCCCCTGTCACTAGATCGATCACCCGCCAGCCCCTGCACTTACTCAATCCAGGTGTCGGCTCCCCCCCCATTGTGTCTCCTCCTGAGTCCCGGCAGTCGCTTCTCCTTCCAGGCAATCGGGAGTTAGGACTCACGGCCAATCAGGTCTTAGGACTTCTGGCCAATCGGGACTCAGGACTCGCTTCCTGATTGGCTGGGAGGAGAAACATGAAGACATTAGCGAATATTAGACCTTGTAACACTAACGAGTCACATGACACTGGGGAGCATGGGCGTCCAAAGAACTTTTTTCAAGGGGGGCGTAATTTAAAAAAAAAAAGAAAAAAAAAGTGCAGTTATATTTTGATGTAGAGGATGTAGCAGATGTAATCACACTATCACAGAAGTGGCGCATCTGCAGATTTTAAAAATTTAATAGTGACTAAAAAATGAAAGAAAGTGTAAAGAGACTCAAGTCGTATTTGCCAGCAAGTTGCTGTATCACATTTTAGAGCTGGTCATGAATGATATTTGCTGCCACAACAAACACTAACCTGGAAGTTTGCCTGGCGGCTCAAAACTCGCGGCCCTCAAGGGCGGGAGGAGGCTCAGGAGGAGAACTGGAGAAGGGGGGCTGCTGGCAATGTGCTGCAGGAGTAGTCGGCGGCCCCGGGACTGGCACTGATTGGGCACAGGCTGGATCCTGGCTTACCAGCAGTGCCACTACCAGTCAGGACTGAGAATGAAGACGCTCGCCTTGTCGCTCTGGTGTGGCTGCTCTCTCTCTCTGCTGCTGCAGCCGGAGGCGGGGAAGGAGAGAGGATGTGGGTGGACTCGGAGGCGTGCTGCTCAGCCGTAGGATGCCCACTGCCCACGTGTCAGCCGACATCATTGGTTGCTAGACGCGGGCGGCCCTAGCCTAGCAACCAGTTTGGCTGCTTCGGCAAATGATTATCAGGGTGGCGGACTGGCAGTGTGTTTTTTTTTTTTCATTCTGGGACACTGTATCGTCCCGGTATGAAGGTGCCCGGGACATGGGACAAAAATCAGAATTAAGGGACAATCCGGGGGGGGGGCAATTGCCCCTATTTGCGGACCCCCATGCCGGAGAGGGAAAATGGCTAAATGGGCCCAATTTAGATATTTTCACTTAGGGGTGTACTCACTTTTGTTGTCAGCGGTTTAGACATTAATGGCTGTGTGTTGAGTTATTTTGAGAGGACAGCAAATTTACACTGTTATACAAGCTGTACACTCACTACTTTACATTGTAGCAAAGTGTCATTTCTTCAGTGTTGTCACATGAAAAGATATAATAAAATATTTACAAAAATGTGAGGGGTGTACTCACTTTTGTGAGATACTGTATATCCAAGTGCACTCCAGATATCTTTAAAACCTTAAAGAAGGAATGCCTAGCTAAATTGTGGTGGATGGTGCCACCATGTACAGTAGACTTAAATAAATATGCTCATCAGCAAACCCAGAAGCTCACAAACAGCAATTTTAATCTTCACATGTAGAAAATATGAGGTTTCTGAGCCAGCTTTTGCCTTATAAATGAGTCCTGTGAGGCTCAGAGGCTTTGCTTATTCTACATGTGAGCATTAAAGTTGCTTTTTACAAACTGTTAAGTTTGCTAGTATAAAACATGTTACATAGTTACATAGTAGGTGAGGTTGAAAAAAAGACACAAGTCCAACCTATGTGTGTGATTATGTGTCAATATTACATTGTATATCCCTGTATGTTGCGGTCATTAGGGTGCTTATCTAATAGTTTTTTGAAACTATCGATGCTCCCCGCTGAGACCACCACCTGTGGAAGGGAATTCCACATCCTTGCCGCTCTTACAGTAAAGAACCCTCTACGTAGTTTAAGGTTAAACCTCTTTTCTTCTAATTTTAATGAGTGGCCACGTGTCCCTTCTGCAAAAAAATTTGTATCCCTATTGTGGGCTCACCAGTATGGTATTTATAAATTGAAATCATATCCCCTCTCAAGCGTCTCTTCTCCAGAGAGAATAAGTTCAGTGCTTGAAAACTTTCCTCATAACTAAAAAGATGCACAATAAGGATTAATTGTGTATGTGATTTCGCGCAACAACTTCTAAGTGAATACTGCTAAAAATGCACAACTAATATAATACCTCCAAGTATGGAACCACAATAGATAAAGGTGTAAATATAAGTGAATGATATAAAGAACATAAAAAACATAAACAAAGGTGACTTCAGTGCTACTCAATCACATAAATTGCATAAAAAATAACATAAATAAAATGTGACTATTTAGGTGAACATGCGTTGATAGGTGATCTGGTGACTTTTCGTGGCGTTGGATGCCCACTAGGGGCTCCCAGAACTCTCACCTCAATGACACAATAAAGGTGCCTGTGTACATTCTTTGGGTCTGTGCTCTTTCTGGTCCAGTCCAGTGCTGGCGTTCTGTTCCGTCTCAGGGGAGAAGGCACAGACCCAAAGAATGTACACAGGCACCTTTATTGTGTCATTGAGGTGAGAGTTCTGGGAGCCCCTAGTGGGCATCCAACGCCACGAAAAGTCACCAGATCACCTATCAACGCATGTTCACCTAAATAGTCACATTTTATTTATGTTATTTTTTTATGCGATTTATGTGATTGAGTAGCACTGAAGTCACCTTGGTTTATGTTTTTTATGTTCTTTATATCATTCACTTATATTTACACCTTTATCTATTGTGGTTCCATACTTGGAGGTATTATATTAGTTGTGCATTTTTAGCAGTATTCACTTAGAAGTTGTTGCGCGAAATCACATACACAATTAATCACTATTGTGCATCTTTTTAGTTTTGATAGTAGTGAGTGGTGTTCACTATTTTTTGATTTTGCAGCATCACATTTATTTTTACACGGCTGTATTTTAGTAGCGCAGAAGTCCATCCTAGGATTTTTTACACACTTTTCTCATAACTAATATCCTCCAGACCCTTTATTAGCTTAGTTGCTCTTCTTTGTACTCGCTCCATTTCCAGTACATCCTTCCTGAGGACTGGTGCCCAGAACTGGTCAACATACTCCAGATGTAAAACACGAATTAAATGCAGGAAAACACCGTTCTACTCTCCTTTTTATCTCTCACCTAGATATCTTTCCCATTACAACACCCTTCTACACAAGCCCTAATCCATTAGGGGATTTAAGGTGTACAACATACACCCTAAAAAACTTCATATGAGCACTCGGGTTGTAAGAAGTACGCCCTGCTCCTCTCCTCCTGCTCAGGTCCTTGGCCAGAAGTACCACCAATGACAAAATGGCAGCGAGGACTTCCTCTATATCAGTTGTGTAATATGGCATCTGCAGTGTCTAAAAGAATTCTGATGTAACAACTTTTTGTTGTCATTCAATAAATGATGTCTATGTATCATCCTTTACATTGGCTTAGGCCCTCATTGTACCCACATCCCTACTAGTCCCGCAAACATCTCTTTATATAAACACATGGGACTTTTCCCATAAAGATATGGAAAAAGGTACACAGTTTTCAATTCAATTTTTTTTTTATCATAAAAAAAAAAAAATCATACCCCATAAAAAAGTGTAACAAAGTTACATGGCTACAAATTTCACAATTCACGACATGTTTGAGTAAGTAGCATGTTCAAATATTACATATTACATAGCCCTTTCCTACAAGCGTAGGAACACTCTACGCATTTCATCAACAACGTTCTCTTCTTGAACAATATCAGTTTATGTTATGTATATGTACAGAGCACCTTATATGTCAAAACATTTCATTTGGATTACCGATTGCTGGCTCAGACAGCTGAATAGAAGTCACATAGGATACTATTCAATGTCCCTACTAGATAGTCTAATGGATCTTGATCTGTTTAACCTAATAGCACCTTGGTATCGTTACTCATCTTCTGTGTGTCAGTTTCTTATACATTGGCATAGATCCATAACTGGGTATGTGGTCCTTAGCTGTATCTAGTCTTAACTAGAGGCCTATAAGGAAGGGGGTTCAAAGAACCTCCAATTTCAACGAAAGCAGCAGCCATCAGCACAAAGGGCACCTCTCATTGATAGTAAGCACTGTCCCTTGTGCTGATTTTTGTGTGGATTTTTACCAATCTTGAAATAGAATTCCAGCATAACACTAACTAGTCTTAAAAGGTTCCCTCCTGCCTACTGCCTATATTGCCAAACCCAATGTTTCTCAATTCCAGTCCTCAAGGCGCACCACCAACAGGTCATGTTTTCAGGCTTCCCATTATTTTGCACAGGTGATTTGATCAGTTTCACTGCCTTAGTAATTACCACAGCCGTTTTATCTGAGGGAAATCCTGAAAACCTGACCCATTGGTGCGCCTTGAGAACTGGAATTTGAGAAATACTGGCCTAACTTGTGTAAAAAAGATTTGTATCGTTATCTTGTTTTTAGTCCCCTCCAGTTCGGTCATGTAATTCCGTGTTAGTGAACAGTGGCTGCAGGGGAGAGGAGGGAGCGCTCAACAATGGCTGAGAATTCCAGGAGCTGTGACATCACTCATAGGCTCCTATAGCCTAGCTGTTCTTGCCACTTCCTCTTCTCCCCTGCAGCTGCCGCTGACTGACATAGGGGAAGCAGGCTAACAGATCACGTCTATTGGTAAATATACACATCTTTTTTACACAGGTTAGGCAGCTTACATAGCAGGAGGGGGAGGGAACATTTTTAAGACTAGTTAGTGTTAGACTGGAATTCTACTTTAATCACTTAATGACCGCCTGCCTGCATTGTGCTGCAATGGTGAGCAGTTGTTGTAGGCAAAGTGATGTACCAGGTTTAAGGGGCGCACAGGCGCACCACCCTGCCAGCTCCCACTGTGATTATACACAGTGGGAGTCTGTCAGCAAGTCCCAGCCAATAATTCATTGCCGGGACCTGCTGATAGGCTGTGTGCAATCACAGCCAAGAGCTCCGTGTTGAAATTCAACACAGTGCTCTGTACACAGGGAGCGATCTGTCAGTTTTAGAGATCATTAGTAAAAAGCAGCACATTTTAGACACAGTAAACATTGTTTGGCACATATTTAACCCCTTCCTAGCCAGTGTCCTTAGTACAGTGACAGTGTAAAGTATTATCACTGATCACTGTATTGTCACTGGTGATGTCAGTGGCAGTTAGTTCCTCCAGCGTCAGTTCGTGTCAGATTGTCCTCCGCAATATCGCAGTCCTATTATAAGTGGTTGATCGCTGCCATTAGTAATATAAAAAAAATAATAATTCCAGTATATATCCCATAGTTTGTAGGCGCTATAACTTTAACACAAACCAAATCAATATACACTTACTGGGATTTTTTTTTTTTATCAAAAACCTGTAGCAAAATTCATTTTGGTCAAAATTTATGAAAAAAGTGATTTTTTTTAAAAATAATTATTGGATATGTTTTATAGCAAAAAGTAAAACATATATTTTTTTTTCGAAAATGTTTTAACTTTTTCCTTTATATTGCAAAAAATAAAAAAACAAGTGGTGTTCAAATACCACCAAAAGAAACCTCTATTTGTGTGGAAAAAAAATATATAAGTTTAATTTGGGTACAGTGTTTCATGACCGAGCAATCGGCAGTTAAAGTAGTGCATTGCTGAATAGCTAAAAAATGACCTGGTCATGAAGGAGATAAAATCTTCTGGAGCTGAAGTTGTTAAGCTGGCCAAACACATATCTCATCATCCACATAAGCAAGGTGGATGGAGGAATTCCCCTTTCAGTGACATTGTATTCTGACAGCTGCACCCACTGCTGTATTAATACATGGATCAGCGGCTGCAGCTCATTGGCTACAGCCACTGATTGAGAGAAGTTTTCAAACATGCCCCTTCGACAGTAATTGATCAAACAATCGACTTCTGTTGAGCAGGAATGGCCACAAACTGATTGGAATACGGCCAGCCCCTGCTGAACCAGCCAAATTTCCAGCCACTTAAGGCTGGGTTCACACTATTGCAAATTGGATGCAGGTTTAGTCCGCACGGTTTAATATTGAGTTGGCCCACCCTTTGCAACTATACAACAGCTTCAACTCTTCTGGGAAGGCTGTCCACAAGGTTTAGGAGTGCGTCTATGGGAATGTTTGACCATTCTTCCAGAAGCAATCTCTACTCTAATTCATCCCAATGAAGGTGTTCTATTGGGTTGAGGTCAGGACTCTGTGCAGGCCAGTCATGTTCCTCCACCCCAAACTCGCTCATCCATGTCTTGCTTTGTGCACTGGTGCAGTCATGTTGGAACAGAAAGGGGCCATCCCCAAACTGTTCCCACAAAGTTAAGAGCATGAAATTGTTCAAAATGTCTTGGTATGCTGGCGCCTTAAGAGTTCCCTTCACTGGAACTAAGGGGCCAAGCCCAACCCCTGAAAAACAACCCCACATCATAATCCCCCCTCTACCAAATGATTTGAATCAGTGGACAAAGCAAGGTCCATAAAGACATGGATGAGTGAGTTTTGGAGTGAAGGAACGTGACTGGCATGCACCTCAACCTTCTTGTCCAACATCACTGGAAGAATGGTAAAGAATTCCCATAGACAGACACACTCCTATACCATGTGTACAGCCTTCCCAGAAGGGCTGAAGCTGTAAAGGGTGGGCCGACTGAATATTGAACCGGATGGACTAAAACTGCCATTAAAGTTCATGTGCGTGCAAAGGCAGGCGTCCCGATAGTTTTGACAATATAGTGTATAGAGCTGTGCTTACTGATCACTGGTGCAGCCTTAGAGCAATGGTACCCCATCCCCTGGTGGCACACCTCTCGATGTGGGGGTATCAGGAGATAGGGACTCATCAATTAAATCCTTTTAAAAAGCAACATACCACAAAGCGAGTTCTCCTTTCTGGGTGGAGTGAAGCTTGGTTTAATACTCTCTGGCAGTTGCATACTGCTTAGATCCCAGAAGGAGCAATCTCCCCACAGTGCAGCTGCAATAGGTTGATAACTCGTCTGAAAGAGAGTCCACTAAAGGGCACAATAGTTTCTCCGGCATTAAGCAATCATGTCTGGTAACATAAATAGCTCAACTGAAAAGCAAAGCTCTTTTTACAAGGATTTGAGAGCGTAGGCCACTGTCATCCTGTCCCACTCCACCCAAACAAGAGAAAAATACTGTTGATAGAGTGGCTCTTTATTCCCCCTGCTGATTTCTTAGAAGAAATGCCCTGGCTCATAATGTCTGTCATCTTGTTGAGACATGAGTTGCAAGGTAACACGGCGTTGGATGCATCAGACCTCCTATCTCCCCTCTTAGAACACCAGCTACTCTTTTCCGTAGGTGTTTGGATAGCATGGGGTTGGTGGGATGGACCTCTAGGACATGTAGTGTGTAGGTGTCAGCGCTGGAGGATGTAAAGCCGCATTCCTCACATACGTAGATCTTGGAGCGGCGCTGGCGGTAGGCATAACTCTGTAGTACCCCATGGATCTTGCGCAGATGAGATTCCAGCGAGCAGCGCTGAGTAAAGGACTTATCACAGGCTGGACACTTGTATGGTCTGATACCTGTATGGGTGAAGAAGCTGTCAGTTCTGAATACAAGAACTGTAAAAGTTCAGGGAGCCTGTGCATCAGATCCCACCATCAATAGCTTACCTGTGTGAGTCCTCATGTGACGTTTCAGATCAAATGTATCGTTAAACCCTTTAGCACAACACGGGCAGCGGTGCCTCTTCTGCATGCTGTGACACTTCAGGTGACGGGTCAACATACGTTGCAGTGGAAAAGTCTTCCTGCAAGCCCGGCAAGAATATGGGCCCTGGGGGAAAGAAGAAGAATGATAGCACAGAAGAAAAAATAAATAAATAAAAAAAATAGCAAAAGTTTTGCACATACAAGTTTGACATTTGTTATTTCAAGCAGCCAGCTGTATTAGGGCCAGTGTATTGTGTTTTGCATTTGCAACGCATCCACATTGACTTGTTTGGAAGCACAGCCCAAGCTGATTTTAAACTGCTTTTGATAGATAGCTTGCGTAGATATCAATGGAACTGTAAAGCGGACTTCACATTGAAAAAGCCGTTTTCCTCCCTATACAACTTTTTGAAAAAAAATTCCAAAAAAACAAAATCATCTGTAGGGGAATAAAGTTTAATACGAATATTCACCTTTCCCCCAGCTTCTGCCCTTAGGCGATGTCACCCCCCCTTCAGGCAAGATAAGGGGAAATTAAAGTAGTTTAAACGTCATTGAGAACATGCACTGTGCTTCTCCATCTTATTGTGAGATTTGGGGCTCTCAGAATTCCACAGGATTTTGTTTAAGGATGATGACGCCACCCCCTGCACCACAGAATCTGGGACAAGGGTGAGTATGATGCCTTTTTTACTCCTACAGGTGATTTATTTGTGCTTTTTTCAGTACTTTTGGGGCAAGCATAAACACCAGACCATGCCTGTAGTCCAAGGTCCACTGTGCACCTTGAAGTCTGTGAGCTAAAGTGGTTCTAAAGCCTAAACATTTTTGACCTTAATGCATTCCTTGCATTAAGGTCAAAAATGTTTAGGTAGCAGTATGCTCCCTCACCCCACTGTATACTTACCTGTGCCCATCTGTAGAGGCTCTCTACCTTCTCCCTGCTCTCACAGGCTTGCCTGAGAGCAACGGGAGCCAATGAATCTCGCTGCTGTCAGTGGAATCCTGTGACAAGGGAGCAGGGCCGAGCTGTTTATGGACACAGGCAGGGCAGCTCAGGATCGAGCCCATAGGTGTGCCTGTGAAAGCACGAGCAGGTAAGTATAAACCTGTTTGTTATTTAACCTCCCTGGCGGAATGATTATTTCAGATTATTGTGTCTCAAAGTGGTACAATTATTTTGCATAGAAATTTGGCGTTTTATATTGTAGACCTAATTCTTAGCAATAACACACTTAAATCTGTCCACCAAGAGTCTAGTAGATATCCCGGGTATGATGAAGTTTGAAACACAAAATCATAAATTATAATATAATAAATAAATATAAATAATTATAGAAAATAATAATATAATAATAAAATAAATTTCCCCACGATTCACTATCGCTCAATTCTGCAAGTGTTCTAATTTACTATCGCTGTTTTCTAGCTGGTCTAAAGCCACTTTTGACGTAAAGGGACACTTTTTGGTTGCTATGGACAATCTCCAGTTTCCAGGCAGAAAGAACAGTATATATAATATAAAACTGCATGCAGGGCATTGGACAAAGCACTGGGGACAAAAGGGATGTGAAATAATTTCATACAGTACTATAATCTGTAAGATTACAGTATGTGTTATGAATTTTCACTTTTTTGGAATTTGCCGCCAGGCTCCGCCCCCATGCATCGCAACGCTCGCAGGGAACGGAGCCCGGCACACAGAGGCTTCGGGAGGAGGACAGAGCCCACGGACACAACGGGGGACATCGCAGGATCCCGGGGACAAGGTAAGTATACCGCACCAGGATCCTGAGATGTAATCCCGAGTGTGGCTCAGGGTTACCGCTAATGGTGCTGAAATTTAACCTCAAGCCACACTCAGGAAAAACGCCAGGGAGGCTAAAAAATAAATTAAAGCTAGCAATTACAGTCACTTTATGAGGGCACATTATTTTACAGTTTTGTTCCAGTGGCAATGAAAGATCAATGAAAAGATGGGCATTGGTGTGCAGAGCCTTTTTCATTAGGGTGTGCACCCCAAAGCACAAACACACATGGGTATATATAAGCAAAGCAGTGGACAGTGTCAGTAGAGCAGAGATTGGTGTCAGTAGGGCAATGGATGGTGTCAGTAGTTTTTTATTTTTTATTAATTTTTACAATTTTAGGAGCCCCGTAGGGGGTCTTTGGTGAAATATCAAGGGTCACTCTAAACAGACCCCTGATGTCTCCCTTTTTAGTCAGAGAAAGGGACTGAGGGTATTGATTCCCCAGCCCCTTTCTCTGCAGCCACAGATACACTGGACAGTGAATGAATGAGAAATGCTCTGTGCTGAGAGGCTTCCTGTTCTTTCAGAAACTTTAGTTAAGAATGATCGCTCACTGTGTTCATTCAAAAATGGAAGAGGCCAGGAAATGAAATGAAATATTTACTGGCCCCTTCCCCCGTTCTCCATCCTAAAACATCCCCCGCAGCAGCCGGCATGTTAAGAGGGAAGCTGTCAGCACTGCAGGGGGAAAAGGGGGCTCCAGGAAGCAGGGGGAATCGTCTCAGCACGGGGTGATTAGGGTGTGCGCAGGCACACCTGGCACACCCTGTGCGCACGCCTATGTCAATGAGGTTCAGAATGCAATAAGTCATTTAAATTCTCACCTCAGCATCTGTTGGAGCCTGTGTTCGACCTTCTGGTAAATAAGGCCAAAGTATGGAATCTGATGAAATAAAAGGATAAATAAAAGGATAAAAAAAATATACATACTAGAGGAAATATATCAAGTAAATTAGGAACAATTTTAGACACACATCTACTGCAAATCAGACTCTCATTTAGCAAACTATGCAACATTTTATTCTTTACTTGCAACCCCTGCACCTGAAATCCTTGGCAGATGACAGGGAAGGATTTGCAAAGGTCAATGACAGATAAATGTTACTCAGGACATATACAATTTCTCTGTCTTTAGAAAGGAATTAATGAATAAACCTGATATCTTATAAATCTGTCTCATGAACACCATCAGCAACTTAACTGCTAAAAAGCCACATTTCATACAGAACAGATTCTAAATATAATTTCCATATTGTCACTGACAACCCCTTCCGATTCATTTAAATGACTTTGCCCTGTCCAATAAATCTAATAAATACAGCAGGCTCCCATTGTATTTATCTTATATTTGCATGCCTGAGCTAACCTGGTGGTGGTGGTGGTGGGGGGGGCACAACCGGCAGAAATGGGAACAGTGGTAAGTGGGAGGTAGACACAGATTGTCAATCTAAGTAAACATAAATCATTGTGTGAATACATTGAATAGGTGCCTCTTTTGTTAAACAGTCTCCCAGCTGCAGAAAACAAATAGAGCTGTGCATATATTGTACATGTGAATAGCTGGGATTTCAGCACATTTGGCTATAACTGATCCATGACTGTTCTGCAATGAATTCATAAAAGTTTCCTGAAAGACACATTGAAAAAACAGAAGCATTTCACATTTATTCACCCGCAGTTAGTGTAATAAAATACAATGGCTGGCTGACCAATATTGGTTATATAATTTCACTATTTAGGGAGAGTCATACTATCTGAATATCTGAGTGGATATCTATTGAAGCTCACACTAAGAAATGTAAGCCTGCAAACAATCTGCACATGCATAGCACTCTGCTGAACTCAGGACACAAAATGTTCATGTAAATATATTTCTCAATAGCTACAAAGAATATAAACGCATTGCGTGAGTACCAAATGTCTTTGCAAACCCAGATTATTCCTTGTAAAAGTAGCACTGACATCATCACTGTGCTGACCCTAGCCTGTGCAGAGAACAGAGCTTTGGGTGAGAGACAACGTTTCCTACAATTACAGGTTGCCTGTACAAAACTACAGGAAGGGGCAGACACAAGACCAGTCACTCGACGCAAGGAGAGAGAACATCAGTGACCAGTCTTATTGCAGGAAGCTGTTGCACAGAGCTGGAAGAAATACACAAGCACACCAAGATTCAAGTAAGAATACACATACCCATACACATCAAGTAGGAATACGGTGCATCTGGAAAGTATTCACAGTGGTTCACCTTTTCCACATTTTGTTATGTTACAGCCTTATTCTAAAATTGATTAAATTCATCATTTCCCCTCAAAACCCCATAATGGCAATGTGAAAGAAGTTGTTTGAAATCTTTGCAAATGTATTAAAAATAAACAAAAAAAATCCCATGTACATAAGTATTCATAGCCTTTGCTCGATTTTTTGAAGCACCTTTGACACCAATTACTGCCTCAAAACTTTTTGAGTATGATGCTACACGCCTGGCACACTTATTTTTGGCCAGTTTCTCCCATTCTTCTTTGCAGGACCTCTCAAGCTCAGGTTGGATGGGGAGCATCAGTGCACAGCCATTTTTAGATCTCTCCAGAGATGTTCAATCAGGCTCAAGTCTGGGCTCTGGCTGGGCCACTCAAGGACATTCCCAGAGTTGTCCCGTAGCCACTCCTTTGTTATCTTGGCTGTGTGCTTAGGATCATTGTCCTGTTGGAAGATGAACCTTCACCCTAGTCTGAGGTCCAGAGCGTTCTGGAGCAAGTTTTCATCAAGGATGTCTGTGCACATTGCTGCATTCATCTTTCCCTCAATCCTGACTAATCTCCCAGTTTCTGCTGCTGAAAAACATCCCCTCATGTGCTGTCACCACCATGCTTCATGGTAGGGATGGTATTGGCCAGTGTGCCTGGTTTTCTCCAGACATGACACTTGCCATTCAGGCCAAAGAGTCCAATCTTTGTTTTATCAGACCAGAGAATTTTGTTTCTCGTGGTCTGAGAGTCCTTCAGGTGCCTTTTGGCAAACTCCAGGCAGGCTGTCATGTGCCTTTAACAGAGGAGTAGCTTAATTCTGGCCACTTTACCATACAGGCCTGATTGGTGGAGTGCTGCAGAGATGGTTGTTCCTCTGGAAGGTTCTCCTCTCTCCACAGAGAAACGCTGGAGCTCTGTCAGAGTGACCATCGGGTTCTTGGTCACCTCTCTGACCAAGGCCCTTCTCCCCCGATCACTTAGTTTGGCCGGGCATCCCGCTCTAGGAAAAGTCCTGGTGGTTCCAAACTTCTTCCATTTATGGATGATGGAGGCCACTGTGCTCATTGAGACCTTCAATGCTGCAGAAATTTTTCTGTACCCTTCCCCAGATCTGTGCCTCAATATAATCCTGTCTCGGAGGTCTACAGACAATTCGTTGGACTTCATAGCTTGGTTTATGCTCTGACAAGCACGGTTAACTGTGGGACTTTATATAAACAGGTGTTTGCCTTTCCAAATCATATGCAATCAACTAAATTTACCACAGGTGGACTCCAATCAAGTTGTAGAAACATCTCAAGAATGATCAATGGAAACAGGATGCACCTGAGCTCAGTTTTGAGTGTCATGGCAGAGGCTGTGAATACTTATGTACATGTGATTTTTTTTACATTTTTTATTTTGAATAAATTTGCAAAGATTTCAAACTTCTTTCATGTTGTCATTATGGGGTATTGTTTTTAGAATTGTGAGGAAAATAGTGAATTTAATCAATTTTGGAATAAAGCTGTAACATAAAATGTGGAAAAGGTGAAGTGCTGTGAATACTTTCCAGATGCACTGTACATGTCCACTTTAGACAATATTTGCTTATCCAGGAGTTCAGATTTAATTACGTATATTCATCTTACCTGGAATGTACAAGTCTCCTCGTTCTGCATCCACAAGATGCCCCCATCCAGTCACTCCCACAGCAGAGCGGTTTCTCCTTACCAAGAATGAGCGAGGCATAGCCCTGGTGTCAGTAATTATCAAGTGATGAAGTTGTGCAGAAATGTAACAAAAATAAATGAAATCCTAACTTTTCTTGTTCTCAATCTGGCCTGTGATAAACTTCAACAGATCTGTCAATTTACGATGATGAAAGAACTAGACAGATACATTCAGCTGATGTAGATGCCAATCAACATTATGCAAACAACAACATGCATAAAGCCATATACACCTACCCATACGACAGTCATATAGTTTTTTTTACTTCATGTTAAGTATAAGCATATTTGTCAGCCTCAAGCATTGGCAAAGTACATTTCTCTGCAGATAGCCATCTATGGACACCTTTATGGCTTAGACAGACAGGTGCTGAACAGAGGCATTTGGCACTCAGTTCCAATGCCTACCAAGTGTCCCCCAAATGCATAGTCTGAAACATCATGCTTAGCACACATGCCCATATTCAATGAGGCCTGGTCTTTGAAGTACATTGCTTTTCATAGCAGAAGGAGATGAAGTGAGAGCTTGCAGAATGGCCTGGCCCAGCTAACAGAAGTCCTGAAAGCTCTTCCGCTGTGCAAATCAGAACAGGATGTGTGTGTTTGAAGGAAAAATACAATATACTGTATATGCTGCATGGATCATAAGCTGGAAGGAACACCTCTTAGCTGTATAATGCTTGCTAAGTTTGTGTAGCTCTGAAAAGTCCAGCATATATGAATGTAGTAGTTCCTATACTGGTAACTGTAGTTTGTTAGCAGCTAGTGAGTCACAGTATTGTAAATTTGAAGGACGACTCAAAAACATATGCTTCCATAGATTTTTTTTTTAATTGGACAGAGGACAATTGTTGCAGAAAGTGAAAGGCTTGAGCAGAACTGTACGGCTCCGTTCACACTTGTATGACTCCAAAGCTGTGTAAATTTGACGCAACTTTTAATGGGTGCAACTTGGATGTGACTTGTTTTCCTTCTGCAAAGTCAGACCCAGTGTTGCATGTAAAATATTCAGGTATGACTTTCATGCAACTTTTGAGGGTTAACATTGAAGTCTATGGCCCTCAAATTGCATGAAGGTCGAACCAAAGTAGTGCATGAACTACTTTGAAGTTGCTATGACTTTTAGTTGCATATATATGAATGGTTTTCACTGGAAAACATGGGGTACGACTTGTCATGCTACTCTGATGTCCAAAAGTTGTATGCCAAGTTGCACAAGTGTAACTAGCCTGTAAGAGTATGTATGGGGTGCATAGGGTAGATAACAGAAACTTTAGGAGCCCAGCTCCCAAACACTTTAAAGTATGGAAATAAACACTGAGACCCTATAGAAAACCATCAGGGGAACGAATGACTTTCCGTGTCAAAGACAATCTCACTATTAAAACTGTTATTACAAAATAGTTAATTTTCACTGTGGATACTGAACTGAAAATACATATTTTTTTTCACTGTGTAAATATTTGTGAAGATGGGATATATCATAATGCAGGTACACTCTGCCGAATCCTCCAAACTTTTGTAGCATCCATCATTTTCTGAATGCTTTGCCTTTACTTTAAAAAATTGCAGTAAGATTACTCTTTAAGAATTGCAATCTTTTACAGACAATTTTATACATGTAAAATGTATACAGAAGCTTTCTAGCATGTTGGTATATACCTGCTGTTGATACAACAGACTTCTAAAAAACACTGACACCCTTTCATTATCTATACATACAGTAGACTATAATAAATTATTATGAGCAATATATTTATAGCACCTGTCAGTAATCTATAAGCAGTATAACTTACCTGGCTGCGTGGAATCAGTGTAGAGATGCTCTTAAGAATAGAGCCTATATACAGGGTGATGACAAAGTATTCAGGGTCCTTTATTTGTTCCGAATAATTTGAATGTCCCAACATTTTGCATATGAAGCTGAGCTCCTCTTCTCACATACATAGAGAAAACGGCTCTTCCTCCCCATGCAAAACTAGCAGACGGACATACAAGAGGGTGAGATGGGCATTGTGATGGCACAATTCATTCTGAAAAGCTGTTGCTTTTACTATATTGATAAGTCGTCCCCCCCCCGACATGACTGTACCCAATTACTGTTTTTTTCAAATTGAGAATGAGGGACATTAGCTGGCTGTGTACATACAGTCTTTGCATGTATTGTGTTCAACTCAATGCTGGAATTAACGGGATGTCATTAGTTGCTGCTCTGGATTCATTTGACTGTCCCGTTGCCCCTATGACTTATTTGATTAACAAATGTTGTTAGCTGAGATTTGCAGTGTGTTAACCTGTTATGGCTAAAAGCCTGTTATGCTGGCTAAATACGTGAACCCTTTTTACAAATCCAACAGATTTTAGTATTATTGGCCTTCTTGAATAGAAATAAAAGGAGATGCAACAAAAGCCAGTTGTGCCGGGTAAAGAAAGCCAAAGCTGAAAAAAGTCCTCTGTAATTCCATAAAATCCTAATGGAAAATAATATTTAGACTAGAAATTAGAGAGGTTGAATTAGGATTCCACAGGTGCTGTAATTTTTTTTTTCAAATATAGGTTTATTGAAACCCAGAAAGGGCAGAGCTCATTTACAGTACATCATCAACTTTATACAAATATTATAAAATCCAGACATATAACTTATAATATATCCAACAATAAAACAATGTGTTGAGGTATCAGCGTCTCATAGGAGTGATTAAAGGTATATCCCCTATAGGTGTCTTCATTTTATTTTGTTAGACATAGTACGGGAGAAGTGAACACTGATGACATCATGGGGCTGCCCAATCCCTTTTCCATATTCCACAAAGGGTGAAGGAAAAATAGATAGCTCAAGAAAAAATAGAGAAAAAAGAAAAAGTGGGGGGGAAGGGAAGGGGTGAGAGGGGGAGAAGAGGTTCCAAATAGCGAACAGCTCCAATAATACAAATGTTTACCCGAGTGTTTTGTGAATGACATTTATGAGCCAAATAGGGCCTTACCTTCTTCAGAGAGTATGAACAGATTCCAGAGCCTCCAAGTACTTTTCCTGCTTATGCTGTGCTGCGAGTATCAGATCTTCCATTTTATTTATATCTTCTACTTTGTGTAACCAGTTTGGAAAAAACAAACACTACCAACTATTGCAAAGTAGAGGAATACAGGACTTGGCAGCATTTAATAAATGTCGTACAATCGATTTTTTATATTGCCTTGCGGAGATCATGGAGATGTGTAGCAGAAAGAATGCAGGATCGTCAGGAATCTTGTGCTCTGAAATTTTGAGTCACGTTCCGGACTACTGTCCAGAAGGGTTTCCGTTTGGGACAAGACCAAAATACATTGAGTAGTGTTCCCCTGTCCGCCTGGCATCGCCAACAGCAGTCTCTGGTATTGGGAAAACATTTGTGTAATACATGGGGGGTATAATACCACCTCGTCAGAATTTTATAATTGGTCTCCTGAATTTTTGTACAGATAGATGACTTCAATGAGAATCTACAAATGTGTTGTTGGGTTGGTGTGAATGAACTGTTTAACTCAGTCTCCCATTTTTGCATAAATGGTAGGTGTGGTTGTTCAGAGGGAGTATTTAACAAAGTACAAGTCTTAGACAGTACTTGAGTCAAGGTCCTGTCATCTGAGCAATATTCTTCAAAGGATGTCAAACTACAGTTAAATCGCTGAGGGTTTGGAATGGAGTGGAGAAAATGGTGTAATTGTAGAACATTCCAAAAAGGAAGCTTAAAGGTGCCAGTGGCACTCATCCACGCCGTTATAGAGGGCCAACGGTTGGCTGTCAGAAAATGGGCCGCTCGACCCGATTGGAGTAAGGTCTTAAATTCCGGGGATCCAAAGCCAGGGAGGATACCGGGATTTCTTAAAATTGGGAGTAGGGGGGAGGCATGGGTGGAGAGGAAAGTTGAAAAGACGGTACTCAGACATATACGTAGCATGGTGCCTAGCAAGGGGTGTGCTTTCAACACTGGTGGCAGATTATCAAAACAACACAGGGCACCTTTTAACGGGATATCCGTTTGAGCTTGCACTAATTGCGTCCAAAGTTTAGCATTATAGCGACGGCTCCAATCAATGAGTTTGCCAAGGTGGGTAGCATGGTAATATTTCCAAACATCCAGAAGTGCTAATCCACCATTGGGTCTGGGGAGTGAAAGTTGTCGTCTGGGGAGTTGAGATTTTTTGTGTGCCCAGATAAATTTAGTAAAGAGCGAGTGCACTTGCTTAAAGTAGTGAGGGGGTGTCTGTATCGGTAGGGCTTGGAATAAGTATAGATACACATTTTTAAGAGGTGCATCTGCCAAACCATGAGTGCAAACCTTTATTCCAACTCTCTAACAAAATAAGAGTCCTAGTCAGCAAAGGTGGTAAATTAAGTTTGTAGGTATGTGCTATATTGTTGGGGATACAAGTACCTAAGTATTTTAATGCAGAGTCTGACTGCTTAAACTTAAAACTGGATTTCAAAGACGTCAAAAGGACGGGAGCTACTTTGATTCCCATGGCTGCCGATTTGTCAAAATTCTTTTCAAATTGGAGAGTGCTCCATACAGCTCAAACTCCCGGAGAAGGTTGGGGAGCAACACTGCAGGATTTGTCAGAGAAAAAAGACGGTCATCCACATACGCTGAGATTTTCTTTTCAATCTTAGTTTATTTCAATATAGAGATATAACAGAAAGATAAGGTACTGTATAGTATAATATTGTATACATTATATACAGAACAATAAAGGTATCCTTTATTATATATGCATGGAGTTATATGTCTTGGTATACAGCTTCCAGTAAAATACTCTATTATCGCATTAGATATATAGGCTTGTAATGTAATAGTAAAATAACGTGTGGGGGAATCAACCTATATCCACCTTTATAATTTTGCGTGTTAGCGTTATCAGGAAATTCCACCTTTTCGAGCTGGAACGCTGTAGAGATCATTCAATCATTTATTATAAATATTCAAGTTGCTGGGCAATTCTGGAAGTATAATTTTTTTTAATATATATTTGAGTGACTGGTTCAGTACATAAAGAAAGAAAACAGAGAAAAAGGTATGAGCGAGAGCATGTGGAAAGATAGGGGATGACAACAAAAGTGGGAAGCACCCCAACATGGCTAATCGGCGGGCAAGGACGGGGCATCTCTGATCCATATGAGGAAGTCATCAGAGTATCGAAACATCAACCATGAGGTCCAAGTAATGGAGAACTGTTCCTCTTTCCCTGCTTCCTGCACCAGCAGACGCTCCAGATCTCTTATCCGATCCACCTCGACAGCCCAATCCCCCAAGGAAGGCACATCTATTGTTTTCCAATGTCTGGGGATCACTGTCCTAACCGCGGCCAAAAAGTGGCGCAGTATGTCTTTTTTAATCAGCTTGAGTGGGCCCGGAAGCATAGATAGTAGGGCTATCTCTGGTGTGGGCTTAATTGAGGTCGCCATCAGCCTGTTGTATAGATCAAAGACCTTCTGCCAATATTTCCGAATTGGAGGGCATGCCCACCATATGTGGAGCATTGTCCCACTAGAGGACAGGCATCTCCAACAAGTACCTGAGATAGAGGGATTAAATCGTTGGATAGTCACCGGGCATCTGTACCATCTCGTTAATAGCTTAAACCCATTTTCTTGATTCTTAGTTGCCAAAGAGATCCTATGTGTTAAAATAAAGCTTTTTTGCCAGTCAGCTGGGGAGATGGAGTGCTGTAGATCTGTTTCCTATTTCTGTGTGTATATTGGAAGGTCAGGGTTAGATACTTTTTTACAGAAGGGAGTATAACAGTGATACTACATGTGTTGGGGGATCTGGCTGTAAGAGCAACTCATCAAAGTCTGTCGGGTCGTCTAAGATTTCTGAGATGGAGGAGAAAGTACGTATGTATGATATTAATTGACTCCTTTGTAACCACATGGTTGGGAGCCCCGCACTCGTCTGGGGAGGTATGTCTGGTCTCAAAGATGGGTCAGCGCGTAGTACCTGTGCCAAACGTCTATGACTATCCCTATTCCAGGGTCCAAATTTCTCCTCAACCTCCGCCGGGGGGAAAGCCGGAGTCCCAAAAAGAGGAGTCATCGGGCCCCGGGGTTTAGATAATTTACTCGTTAATAGCAGTCGGTCCCATATTTGAAGAGTCTGACGGGTAAGGGCAGTAGAGAGGGTACCATCTCTATGCCGAGTCGTAGGTGTCCACGGCAGGGCGCAAAGATCAGCCTCATTGAGATGTTTTTCCAATTGAACCCAGAGCTTGGAAGAGGGGTGGTGAAACCAATCCACAATACGTGTGAGTACCGCTGCCTTGTGGTAGGAAGAGGCATCTGGGAACCCTGCCCCCCCCCCCCCCCCGGGCCTTTGGAAGAGTCATTGTGTCATATTTTATCCTAGGGCGGTTTCCTTGCCATATAAATTTAGAAAAAATCTGGCGAAGCTTTTAGAAAAACGGGGTGGGGATGTGAATAGGTAAAGTTTGGAAAAGGTAAAGGAATCGAGGGAGGACATCCATCTTTAAAACATTTACTCTACCCAACCAAGAGAGCTGTTTAGATGAGTATGTGGTCAGATCCGCTTGTGTCCTAAGAAGTAGAGGGGTAAAGTTGCTGGTGAATAATTGGGAAGCGTCTGTTGAGCTATGAATTCCTAAATAACGAATAGATGTGGAGTTTGTCTTAAAAGGGAAGGAAGATGCGAGTTGTTGAAGAGCTGCTTCTGGGAGTGAAATGCTGAGTATTTCTGACTTACTATGATTAACTTTAAGGTTACTAACATCTCCATATCTCTGGAACTCCTGCATAATGGAGGGTAATGAGACTTGCGGTTGGGTCACAAATATGAGCAAGTCATCTGCAAATAGGGCAAGTTTAGTATGTATGGGGCCTATACTAACACCGTGGACAGCCGGGTTGTTTCTGAGGGCAATGGCTAGGTGTTCCATAACAAGAACATAGAGAATGGGGGACAAGGGGCACCCCTGTCGGGTTCCATTGCGAATAGTAAATTTTGGAGCTAGAGATCCATTTAGTCTAATCCTGGCGGAGGGGGAAGTATAGAGGGACATTATTCTTGAAAGCATGTTTTGGCCCAGACCCAGCTGTTGTAGTGATAGATGCAAAAATTGCCAATCGACACGGTCGAAGGCCTTTTCCGCGTCCACCGTGAGAAGGCACAATGGGACATTGTGGGCTCGAGCATAATCTGTAATGAGAAGTGTTTTCAGGGTGTTATCTCGTGCCTCTCGTCCACTCACAAAGCCCACTTGATCTAGGTGTATTAATCGGGGTAGTAACGGTTGTAGTCTATTAGCCAGCACCTTCGCATACACTTTCAGATCAACCCCTATCAGCGAAATGGGTCGGTAATTAGCACATATAGTCAGGTCTTTGTCTGGTTTTGGGATGAGAGTGATATGTGCCTCAAGAGTTTGTGGTGGGAATACCGATCGCTCAGAGATCGAGTTAAATACTTTTGTTAAGAAGGGAGTGAGAAGGGGAGCAAATTGTTTATAAAATTTTGGGGTGAAGCCATCAGGGCCCGGCCTTTTACCAGATGGGGTAGATGCAATAGCGCAGACAACCTCATCTTCGGATATCGGAGCTTCCAGGTCCTCTATCGTTTCGTCATCTAGAGTAGGTAATGCGTTTTGTGCGATATATGAGGCTTGCGCATCCGCTCTAGTATAGAGGGGTTCAGTGGGGCTTGTTACAGGTATGTTATAGAGGGATTGGTAGAAGTCCCGGAAAGCCTGTCCCATCTCAAAGGGTGAGCTGTCCCATATGTGGGGTATAAAGGTGTTAGGTTGTTTGGTATGTAGGGTGCGAGCCAGTGATCTACCACATTTATCCCTGAATTTGTATTGGTGAAAGGCAAGTTTGTTCGCAAATGTACGGGCTGAAGCCTCATATAATTCCCTAAGTTGAGAGCGAGCGGAAGAAACCTCCGCAAGCACCTCCACAGTCGGGGAGCGTTTGTGGGTAGTCTCTAGTGTCCTGAGTTTGTTTACAGCCGTAGCTATCGCAGCCGAGCGTTCTTTCTTCATGCGGGCACCCATTTGGATAAAACTACCCCGTAAGACCGCCTTTAATGCCTCCCATTTAATGGGTGGTGCGGTGTCATCAGAGGTGTGGTCTGTAAAAAAGTTTGAAATAGTCTCCGGTATCCGAGTATCGAACCCTGGCTCAGTCAGAAGCGAATCATTCAACCGCCATGTCCATTCTTTTATTGGAGTAGAGGGGACTGTGAGTGTCAGGAATACAGGGGAATGGTCGGACCAAACCATAGGGTCTATTTCACAATTTGGGGACCAATCTAAACAGCCGTGGTCGACCAAAAAATTGTCTAAACGGCTGTACGATCGGTGCACGTTAGAAAAATGTGTGTAGTTTTGTAATTCTGGGTACAATATCCGCCATATGTCTACAAGATGCATTTGTAGATGGCACGTTTTAGGGCCCGTATTTTAGGGAAGGATATAGAGGAACAGGATGTCGATGAATCTAAAAGTGGGTCCAGGGGAGTATTAAAGTCCCTGCCCGAGTATGAGCTTACCCTCTGCGAAGCCCGATAAGATCTTAAAATACTGTAAGGCCGATGGGACTTGGTGCGTGTTAGGCAAGTATAAAATTAGCTATTGTAAATTTGGTCCCCCATAGAGAGATTTTCACAAAAACGTACCTGCCCTGGGGGTCTGCCATATGATCAAGCAATTCAATAGGGAGTGTTTTATGAAACGCAATAGATGCTCCCTTAGATTTTTGTGTTGGATTGGTACTGTGGATCCATCTATTAAAATATCTACTGGAGCAGGAAGGGGTGGATTCAGAATGGAAGTGGGTCTCTTGCAACGATAGCACGTTGACTTGTCTTTTGTGCATCTGATATAGTATTTGCCCACGTTTCAAAGCAATGTTCAGCCCGTTGACGTTGTATGAACAAAATTTCAATTGGGGGCGTGAGGTTACCGTGTGAGCCATGTCGGGGTGCTAGAGGCCGTGTAGGGGGGAAAACAATAAGATATATAAGACAAGTACGTGGAACAGTTCGGGGTAGGGTGAGGAGAAGAGGTGGAATATGAAGGTGGGAGAAAAAGAAGAGAAAAGAAAAAGGAGAGGAAAGAAAGGAGAGAGAAGAGTATGAGGATAATAGAAAAAATAAGGTGTAAATGAAAGGACACCTAAAAAATGTGTCTAGAAACTAATGTGTTTGCTAACACAAAACACTGCGTGATATATCACGCTTTAGGCACAGACAGTGCCTGTCCTACTGTGGGGGGGGAAGGTCGAAATGGGTGAACCTGAGCCGTGATCCCGACAGCGAATCAGGCATGTATATAGTATATGTGGCACATTAATCATGTAAAACATATGTGAAGCATAAGGCAGCTTAACGAGAACAGGTGAGAACAATCAACTAAATATCAACAGTGGGTATAAGTAGTTAACCTGGGATCATATAAAAAATAAATTGCAATTACATTGGTTCCCTCTTGTAAATAAATCAGTTAGTCACAACTGTAGTACGCGCATAGGGGTACGGGGGGGGGGGAGCGGGGGACCCACCCGAGGAGGCACCCAATCGCATCATGAGTGGCGCTTTTTAAACTTACATTCTCCCGAAATGGGGATTAATTAAGACCGATGGCCAAACCTCCCTCCGGACGGCCCCCCCACTCCCGCCACCGCACGCCACAGAGGGAGGGGATGAGAGGGAACAATCTGGCATGAAGCAAAACATTTTATATAAAACCTTTTTTGTATTGTAGCAGTACCTGATTCCCTTCGTAGTGAGAGTCCTTAGGTGACCTTAGGCCAGTGTTTCTCAACTCCAGTCCTCAAGGCGCACCAACAGGTCATGTTTTCAGGATTTCCCTCAGGTTCAAACAACTGTGGTAATTACTAAGGCAGTGAAACTGATTAAATCCCCTGTGCAAAATAATGGAAAGCCTGAAAACATGACCTGTTGGGGCGCCTTGAGGACTGGAGTTGAGAAACACTGCCTTAGGCTATGTTCTCTCCCGAACCCCAGCCATATAGTAAATTGGCAAAGAGCAGGGAAAGAGCTAAAAGGTCCGATCCCCACTGTCACTTCATCATTTACCAAGTGATCCAGGGATCTCATGTAACTTCTGAATTAATCTTCTGGAGAGGTAGGTCATCTCATCCCTGGGCCAGAAGAGACTGACCTAGACCTAGGTTGTCTACGACGCTGTGGGAGTGGGCCAAGGCCCAACTGTCTCGATCCGTCGACTGGAGGGTCTAGCCAGTTCAAGACGTCTACTGGCTCTTGCTCAAGAAAGAGGAAAAAGTCAGGCAGTTGATCTGGGTCGGAGAGCGTGAACCTGCTATCTCCCCGCGTCACCTTGATGCTGAAGGGGTGGCCCCATGTATAGGAGGCACCGGCTTGTCGTATAAGATCTAGTAGAGGACGCACCACTCGATGCATGTATAGCGTATTGCGAGACAAGTCCGGGTATAGTTGGATAGAGGCTCCAAAGAAGTCCACTGGGCCCACGTTCCATGATTTTCGCATGATCTCCTCTTTCAAGGTATAATAGCGGACCCTACAGGAGGACATCACGGGGGCGACCTTCTCGGGCTCTCCCCGGCCCTCCCACCCTCTGAACACGATCCAATTCAATTGGTGATGTTGCCTCTCTTCCCAGCACTTTGAGGATGGATATAACAGTGGGTTTTCAGTTCTGCTCCTGATGTTGCCTCAGGTAGACCTTGCAGTCTAATATGGTTTCTGCGACTGCGATTTTCGCTGTCTTCTATGCGAAGCTGTTGGTGGCGTAGGCAACGGAGATGTGTCGCGGATGCAGATTCAAGGGCTGGTCATCCTGAGCAGTATTTAAGACCGATACCGCTTCCTCATTAGCTCTAACTTTTTGTCTCAGCGCGTTCAGCTCTACTTGTAGGGAATCCTCCATCTTACTTGCCCATGATTCAAAATCAGTTCTGAAAGCAGACAATAGGGCTGTAGTTTCCGTTCTAATGGGCACTCCCGTCAGGGGGTGAGGGGTTGTCTGTAGTTCCCCGGTGTCTGTGTCTTGTGATATGACTGACCTTGTAGAGGAGGCTGATGTCTCTCCTCTGGATTCTTGGAGTTTCTCATTTGCGTCCAGAGTCATGCAAGCTGTTGCGGGAGTGGCGGTGGGTGGCTTGGTCTTCCCTGGGTTGTGGCCAGGCGCCATCTTGTCTTTAGGTGTTCGGGGATCAGTCGGCGCTGTTATAAGTAGATACCTTTGTATGGTGCCTTGTTGAGGGTCAGCAGGTTCCGAGGAGTGTGAGCTAGCTGCCGCCATGTAAAATGCAGGTGTGCTGTATTGCGGGGATAGCCTGTGGCTGTCGGGATGGCAGGGGTCTCAGGGGCGTGCGGCTTCAGCCATCCATGGTCGATTGCTCTCTATCGAAGCCCCCTCCTCCACAAAGATAAGGGGGGGAGGGCAGGCCCAAGAATGCAGTAATGTCCCCCTGCCAGTGCGGATGGCAATTCTAAGTGCTGTTTGCTCAAATGCACTGGGAGGAGAGCACAGTCTAGGTGCGACTCGTCACCTTACAGTATGGGCCCGGCTTCACTGTTAGGCCGCAAGATGGCAGCCAGTGCTGAATGTTCCCAAACAATAAAATAAAAAAAAGGGCCTGTACCTTAGTCTCTGGGGCAGTGGAGGGGTGTCCACCATACAGGAGAGTGTGCTGGGAATCTCCTGTGCCTCCGATTGCAGCCCCAAGGTCCGGTAGTCGTGGAGGCCTCAAAGGCCTCGGATCCGCTGTAGGCCACGGGTGCCTGAGGCCTACATCCGCGGTTGCTGCTATGGGATCCTGTGTGCCCGGTCAGTGCAGTCAGCTCCGGAGGCAGCGGTCCTGAATATGGGCCGATCGGTCGCCCCCCGCATCGCTGATCGCGGTACGCGAGTCCGGGGATTCTGGCTGTCCTGTAGGCCGCAAGATGGCGGCCAGCGTCTAATGCAGGGCCGCCGGCGGCCTGCAATTCAACTAATCCGCCGGCTGGACAGATCAATTTGCCCCAAAAGTGATGTAACTAGCACCCGGCAATCGTGAGGTATAGCTGGGGGAAGTTTTTAGGGAGTATAGGCTCCGGATGGCTTTGGATTGCAGAGGACTCGGCGGAGCTCCTCTGCAGCACGTCCACCCACCTCGACGTCCGGACACGCCCCCCTCACGCTGAGATTTTATGTTGGGTGTTGTCGAATGATATGCTCGTAACATCTGGGTTAAATGGATTTGCAGAGAAATGTATTCAAGGATAAGGCAAACAGAAGGGGGGGATAACAGGGATCCCTACTTTGTAGCATTTGTGATGGGGAAGGGGTTGGAAAGGACTCCGTTACCTTGATTGGGCTGTTGGTTTGGGATAAAGTTTCGAAATCCACTGTATCATGTTGTCCCCTAAGCCTATATGGCAGAGAACCAAGATCATGAATGACCATTTATAATGGTCAAACGCTTTCTCAGCATCTGTGCTAAGAAAGACACTTCGGGTTTATTTACTAAAGGCAAATCCACTTTGCACTACAAGTGCACTTGGAAGTGCAGTTGCTGTAGAATTGAGGGGGACATGCAAGGAAAATAAAAAACAGCATTTTTGCCTGTACATGATTGGATGATAAAATCAGCAGAGCTTCCCCTCATTTTAGATCTTCCCATCAGATCTAAAACGACTGTACTTCCAAGTGCACTTGTAGTGGATTTTCCTTTAGTAAATCAACCCTATGGTGTTTGAGTCATAGGCTATATGAAATAAGTTGAGCACCTTGGTTGTATTATCTCTAGCTTTCCTAGAGAGGATGAAGGCCACTTTTTTAATTTGTGAGCCGTGTTTAATTAGTACCCCTCTAAGCACTGTTTTATGAGCCTCCCATAGGATTCCCGGATCACAGTCTGATCGGTCATTCGTCTAGAAATAAAAATTTAATTCTCTGGTTATGTCCTCCAGAACTTCTGGCGTCTGTAAAAGACTTTCGTTTAACTTCCAAAAGCAAGTTTTTGAGAAAGGTACAGTTTTGAGTGCATATAGAAGAGTAATAGGAGCATGATCAGACCATGTTATGTTGCCAATGGAGGAATGGCACACTGCATGGAGTGGATTATGTGGGACTAGAAAGTAATCTATCCTTGTGTAAACTTTGTGTGGTGGAGAATAAAACGTATAGGCTCTGTCTCCCGAATGTTGTAGTTGCCACACATCTACCAACTGGGCTCTATAAATAGATTGGGAGAACCGCTTGTGGGAGCCCAAGGGAACAGAGAATGTGCCCGATGAGGTGTCCATCGAAGGGGGGAGGGGGACATTAAAGTCTCCGCCTAAAATCAATTGGCCTTCAGAGAACTCCAAAAGGTTATCTAGAACACGGTGAACAAAAGATATCCTGATGATCATTTGGTGCATATAAAGTTGACAAAGTCACCTGCACGTCACCAATGGTACCTTTAACCACTTCCAGACCGCCCCCAACATCGGATCGGTATTTGAAGGAGGATATTGTTGTTATGGCAGCAGCTAGCCACCATAACCCCGGTATCCTCCTTTTCAGTGAGCAGTCCGGTTTAAGATAAAAGTGGTCTCTGCCGCGAGATCACTTTTATTGGCAGTGGGAGAGGGGACCCTCCCGCCAGGATCCGATGCCCTCCGCCACCGGCAGCAGCAGCGACGATCGCTTCCTTCTCGTGGCCTGACATGGAGACGAGTGAGGGGAAGATGGCCCCCACCTGTCTACATATCATTGCAGGGCAGAAGCGACGTCAAAACGTCACTTCCGCCCATAGCTCTTAAAAGGACCATTTTTTTTTCGTCTTCATTTTTTTAAATGACAAAATGTATTTATTTAAAAACATAAATATGAGATCTGAGTTAAAAAAAAAAAAAAAAAGTGTAAAAGTGTAAAAAAGTAAACTAAAAAAAATTTTAAACGCACTCTGTCCCAATGAGCTCGTGTGCAGACTAGCGCCCGCATATGAAAACGGAGTTCAAACCACACATATGAGGTATTGCCATGATCGGTAGAGCGAGAGCAATAATTGTAGCCCTAGACCTCCTCTGTAACTTAAAAACATGCAACCTGTAGAATTTTTTAAACGTCACCTATGGAGATTTAAGGTTAAAAGCTTGTCGCCATTCCACGAGCGGGCGCAATTTTGAAGCGTAATATGTTGGGTATTAATTTACTCGCCGTAACATTATCTTTCACAATATAAAAAAAAAAAATTGGGCTAACTTTACTGTTGTCTTATTTTTTAATTCAAAAAGGTGTATTTTTTCCAAAAGTGTGCTTGTAAGACCGCTGTGCAAATATGGTGTGACAAAAAGTATTGCAACGACTGCCATTTTATTCTCTAGTGTGTTAGAAAAAAAAAAAAAAATATGTTTGGGGGTTCTAAGTAATTTTCTAGCAAAAAACAACACAGTTTTAAACTTGTAAACATCAAATCTCAGAAAGAGGCTCTGTCCTTAAAGCGGAGTTCCACACAAAAATGGAACTTCCGCTTTTCTGAACCCTTCCCCCCCCCCCCCCGGTGTCACATTTGGCACCTTTCAGGGGGGAGGGGGGTGCAGATACCTGTCTAAGACAGGTATTTGCACCCACTTCCGGCATAGACTCCCATGGGAGTCTATGCCTCTTCCCATCCCGACCGCGCTGTCTGCTGGGAACACACAGCTCCCAGGAGAGAGCGGGGACCACTAGGGACGCGTAGCGCAACTCGCGCATGCGCAGTAGGGAACCGGGAAGTGAAGCCGCAACGCTTCACTTCCCGATTCCCTCACCTAGGATGGCGGCGGCAGCAGCTGCCGAGAACCGAGTGGGTTCTCGGCGTCCCCTGCCGACATCGCTAGACCCTGGGACAGGTGAGTGGGCATGTATTAAAAGTCAGCAGCTGCAGTATTTGTAGCTGCTGGCTTTTAATATTTTTTTTTTTTTTTGGCGGTGTGGGTGAACTCCCGCTTTAAGTGGTTAATAAACACATAACGGCTGTCCTGGTCTATCAGAGTATCATGGCAGGTCCAGGGGCGTTTGTTAGATGACAGTATCGAGACACCTTTAGATTTAGAAACCTCTTGGCAAAACGCTACAGCAGCGTGTAAGTGTTTTAGATCATTTAAAAGCATCCAACGTTTTTCTGGTATATTAAGACCCTTCGCGTTAAGTGAAATCATTTTAATAAGATCCACTGCCATTGGAGCCCAGGGAGGGAGAGGGGGGGAAAGGGAGGGGAATTGAATTAGAGCAGAGAAAGAAAAGTATAGGACTAACAAAAGGGACAGTGAGTGCCGTCCACCAATCTAAATCTGGTAAAATAGAATTTGCAATAACACACACCAACATTAGTCTGGAAAACATGTGCAAGCCTATGTGAGGGAGTGGTTAGATTGATCCCAAGGGGAGCAGACCCAATCCCACCCCATCCACCCCAACAAACATAAAACATCACAAAAAACATAACCAATTTATATGACAGGTAGTGCAAAAAAAGGTATGTAAACATAGTATACTTATGGTGTCTCACCAACCCAGGAATCTCTCCACCACAGGGCAGAGAGGAGGCTCCCTGGTCACAAAAAACAGGGTTACTGGCGGTGAGAAACCGATCAGAACAGCAGAAATATACATATAAATCTCCCAACATAGTTTTCATAGTAAGACCAGCCGCCCCATAGTAAGAGCGAGCATGTAAGTGCATGATAGACATTACTCTGAGCATGTCACTCATAGGAGAGCGTCACTGAGTGAGTTGCATACAAATATCTCCCCAGGGTCCCCTGCGCCCCACCCCCCCCCACAAGGCAACACTTGGTAACCCCATCCATGGGAGAAGCATGCAAGGGGATAATTACAGAGTGTCATGGTGGCGGGTCTATCGTACACGCACAGCCACGGGTGGAAAGGCCCCCCGTTTAGCGATAAGTGCAGCCAGGAGGCAGTTTTCAGGCTATTTCTAGTACTTAAAATGCCTAAAAAACTGCCATAGTGTGAAAGTGCCCTCACACTGAAGCAGTTTTCAGGCATTTTAGAGCTAGAAATAGCCTTTAAGAAGCACCTAAAAACTGCCTCCCATTCAGTGCAATGAGTGCTTTCACACTCAGGTGGTGCGCTTGAGGGAACGTTAGAAAAAGTCCTGCAAGCAACATCTTTGGGGCAGCTTGGAAGCGCTATAAATAGCGCTCCCAAAACACCCCTGCCCATTGAAATGAATATGCATCGCTTCTAAAGCGCATTAAAAGTGTCACAAAATGGGTCTTTTTTCGTTTTCTTGTTAAGGTCCCGTTGTCACGAGACCTAAAAAAACAGGCCGCTAGCACCCAAAACGCAGCTAAAGCACCACAAAAACAAATGGCGCTTTAGCGGTGCTGCAGTGTGAAAGGGGTCTTAGAACAGCAATCAGCGAAAAATCTTTTTGTTCATGAACAATTTAGGGCTAAAGGCATACCTTTCAAGGCATCAAAAGTACAAAACCCACTGAATGCCTAGCTTCCATCCCTACCCCAAACAAAAATGCAAATACAAAACAAACTGATTACAGAAACTTATATAGTGCCATCAATTTACACAGAGTTTATATATATATTGTGCATTCACATCAGTCCCTGCCCTCAAGAAGCTTACAAGCGAAGGCCCTTAATTCACATTCATACTAGGGCCAATTTAGACAGGATTCAATTAACCTACCAGTGTGTCTTTGGAGTGTGGGAGGAAACCAGAGGAAGCCTACACAGGTACAGGGAGACCATGCAAACTCCAGGCAGGTAGTGCCGTGGTTGGGATTCGAACCAGCTACCCTAGTGCTGCTAGGCAGAAGTACTCACCACTTAGCCACTGTGCTGCCCTACATTAAAGCGGATCTTCTCCCTCAAAAAAAAAAAAAAAAAAAAAAAAAAAAATTGCCCCAATCCATCCTCCTCCCCTTGAATAGAGCAATTTTGTTTAACGAACAATGTGCAGCCCCACCTACCACACGCCTAGGTGAATGACATACACAGTGCTCGCTGTGCATGTCACAGATCCCAGAAGACATAGCCTTTCATTCACAAAAGGGGAGGTGGGCGTGCCGAGCACCTCATCATCGGGAGGCAAAACTGGCTGAACCCAGAAGGGGCAGCGGGCCTCTCGACAGCATCAAACATCATGGCAGGGAAGGAACGAGTGGTGGCAGAAAACAAGAGGATCTCAACAGGATAAGGCTGGATCCCCTGAGTGGGTGATGTGTATAACACACCACCTGGTAACCAAGGGTAAAAAGCAAAAGATCCACTTTAAAGAGAAAGAAAAATACCTCACACCCGACTTTTCAGCAGATTTACCAACAATGATGTCAAAGTCCTTCCAGTGGGATACTTGGAAATTGATATCGGAGATCAGAGGAGGATGCGCTCCTGCACAGTGCTGAAATATACTTGCAAAATTTGGGATTCTCAGCATGCCCAGGATACAAAAGAGAAGACCAAGTGACATCACTGCAGCTCATGTAAAGGTTCATATTTATACGTGTGGCATCTCTAGCCACTTTTCAGAGGTATTTAAAGCGGAGCTCCGCCAAAAATTTTTTTTTTTTAAAAGTCAGCAGCTACAAATACTGCAGCTGCTGACTTTTAAAACATGGACACTAACCTGTCCAGGGCACCCGCGATGTCAGCACCCGAGGCCGAACCGTCTCTTGGTCCTTGGGTGCTGCCGCCTCCATCTTCTGTAAGGGAATCAGGAAGTGAAGACTTACGGCTTCACTTCCCGGTTCCCTACTGCGCATGCGCGAGTCGCACAGCGCAATACGAATGGTCCCTGCTGTCTCTGGGACCCGTGTGTTTCTCAGCAGACAGCGGGGGGGGGGACAGGAAGTGGCGTAAATAACCACAGATTCTGCGGCTATCTATGCCGGAAGTGGGTACAGATACCTGTAATATACAGGTATTCTGCACCCCTCTCCCCCCTGAAAGGTGCCACCTGTGACACCGGAGGGGGGGAGGAATCCGATGAGTGTTGCCTCCTCAGTGTCTGTTTCAGCCCTGTAAATGCTGTAGGATTGGGCTGCAAACAGTGTAGCCCTACTTAAATGTCGTATTTGACTGCGGTATTGCCCACCAAATACAACATGCTATTTAATTTTGCCATGGCACAAAGCACTGCAGCAAGTGTACAACCCTGAACAGCTGCATGCCCTTCTTTAGGTACAGTTGGGTGGCAGTAAAACCATGGCTCAACCGCCTTTTACCACCCCCTGGACCATGTATGAACAAGCCCTTAGTCTGTCATCTGCCAGAATGTGAAGCCATTTTTCTTTTTAACTCCAATTTATTTTTTTAGGCCTTTACTATGCAATATTACTGGGTTAATTGCTAGCTTTGCAAGGTCCACTATTGAAGGCCCTTTTGCAATGATGCACACAAAGACATGTGGCTTGATGCATTGGGGAAATAAAAAAAAAAAAGGGGGGGTGGGTGGAAACCTGAAGTGTGGCATAAGGTCTCTTGCACAACAACACATTTATTTTGCATGTGCTGCCTAATGTGTTGCAAAGTAAGCCTGTATGACCAACTAAAGTTGAAAATTACACAATTGTCAAGCTAATTTTTTTTTTTTTTTTTACTACACTGGAACTTACATGAGTGTCCACACATTCATCTGTAGAATGCCATCTAAAATGTAATAATTCAACAAGCAGATGTTAACATTTGTTCTTTTGTTTTATGCTTTGCCACCACTGCCAAGCTTTGGATTTGACATTTCATCAATCCTTTCAAGGAAGGAGCACATTTCCTAATCTAAAATGCATACAACATATTGGTTTTGAATGAACCCTAAAAACGGGATCCCAATTTTCCAGGAAGTAAAAGAACTCTCCTGAAAACATGAAATATCAAGCAACATTTCACACAGGTTTGGAAACCCAACTCGACTATGGAAGCCTTAGGCTGCTGTTGTGGAGGCATTGAATGAAGCCAACATTAGTTCAGTGCTGCAAGACCATTCACGTCTCTAACAGGACCAATGTTGTAACAGTCCAGATCTAAAGGCCAACCACTTTCATGCATCAGTCTGCACACATTCTAGTTATATTTAAACATACTGAAAGTTTTTTTTCTTGTATAAAGTGAGTTTAGTGGCACTATAAGAATTAGGACACTAAATTCGCCAGGGCATATCAAACCTGGCAACCAGTGATCCTGACAAGTTACTATTTGTCCATGTATAAGAACAGACACTTGCCAAATTAAAACAAACTGTACATTTATTTAATAAAAACACATAAAGAAAACAAATCTTCAGGGAGGGAGGAGATCACTCAGTCCAGCGATGACCACAGTGCGGAGCCGTACAGACATAATACAATCTCATGGCATCCTAAGAGATTTAAAGTTCAGTGTAAGTATTAAAAGAACAAAAAAAAACAAAAACACACACATTTTATATTGTAGCAGTTATTACCAAGATGTTTTTCCTGATCAATGATCATGTACATTACATATGGGGGGGGTGGGGGGTGGGGGGGAGTATTTGATCCCCTGCTGATTTTGTATATTTGCCCATTGACAAAGATGATCAGTCTATAATTTGAATGGCTGGTTTATTTTAAACAGTGAGACAGAACAACAAATATCCAGAAAAACGCATTTAAAAAAAGTTATAAATCGATTTGCAATTTTAATGAGTGAAAGTAGTATTTGACCCCTTCACAAAACATGACTTAGTACTTGGTGGCAAAACCCTTGTTGCCAATCAGAGGTCAGACATTTCTTGAAGTTGGCCACCAGGTTTGCACACATCTCAGGAGGGATTTTGTCCTACTCTTTTCAGATCCTCTCCGAGTCATTAAGGTTTTGAGGCGGACGTTTGGTAACTCAAACCTTCAGCTCCTTCCACATATTTTCAATGGGATCAAGGTCTGGAGATTGGCTCTGCCTCTCCAGGACCTTAATGTGCTTCTTCTTGAGCCATTCCTTTGTTGCCCTGGCTGTTTATTTTGAGTCACTCTCATGCTGGAATAACCATCCACGACCCATTTTCAATGCCTTGGCTGAGGGAAGGAGGCTCTCACTCAAGATTTGACGGTACATGGCCCCGTCCATCGTCCCTTTGATGTGGTGAAGTTGTCCTGTCCCCTTAGCAGAAAAAAACACCCCTAAGCACAATACTTTCACCTCTGAGGGTGGGGATGTTGTTATTGGGGTCATAGGCAGCATTCCTCCTCCTCCAAACACGGCGAGCTTAGTTGATGCCAAAGAGCTCGATTTTGGTCTCGTCTGACCACAACACTTTTACACAGTTCTCCTCTGAATCATTCAGATGTTCATTAGCAAACTTCAGACAGGCCTGTACATGTTTTCTTGAGCAGGGGGACTTTGTGGCGCTGCAGAATTTAACTCCTTCACGGCCTAGTGCTTTACCAATTGTTTTCTTGGTGACTATGGTCCCAGCTGCCTTGAGATCATTGGCAAGATTCTCCTGTGTAGTTCTGGGCTGATTCTTCACCGTTCTCATGATCACTGAAACTCCAAGAGGTGAGATCTTGCATGGAGCCCCACACCGAGGGAAATTGAGTTTTTGTTTCTACTATTTGCGAATAATTGCACCAACTGTTGTCACCCTCTCACCAAGCTGCTTGGCGATGGTCTTGTAGCCCATTCCGGTCTACAATCTTGTCCCTGACATCCTTGGACAGCTCTTTGGTCTTGGCCATGGTGGAGAGATTGGATTTAGAGCGATTGCTTCTGTGGACAGGTGTCCTTTATACTGGCAACAAGCAGAGATTAGGAGCACTCCCTTTAAGAGAGTGCTCCTAATTTCAACTCATTACCTGTATAGAAGACACCTGGGAGCCAGAAATCTTGCTGATTGATAGCGGATCAAATACTTATTTCACTCATTAAAATGCAAATCAATTTATAACTTTTTTGAAATGAGTTTTTCTGGATATTTTTTGTTGTTCTTCTGTCTCGCTGTTAAAATAAACTTACCATTAAAATTATAGACTGATCATTTGTCAGTGGGCAACTGTGCAAAATCAGATCAGCAGGGGATCAAATACTCCCACTCCCCCCCCCCCCCCCACTGTATTTTCAGGAGGCAAGATTAGGTAAAATATAGCAAAGTAATGGATACCGATTAGAACCGTCTCTAAAAAGGCCCCACATTAAAATTATTTTAGTAATTTTCTGTAATTTATGGGCATTATTGCAGCAAAGGGCCAAGTTGTGTGAGATATGTGCATATACAACTAAAAACATAACAGCTACAACACCAGAATATAGGATTTCATTATCCCTGGGCCAGATTCTTGGCACAGGAAGTAGATGCTGATACAATACCTGAACAAAAAGGACACCAACTTTATGTGAAGAAAGTTTATCAAGGTCTTGTCCGAAAGTACAGTGAGCCCCCAGAGAAGTAATAAATGTGGCAACTAAAACCCAAGTAAACTTCACTAAGAAAAATAGAACTAGGCTTTAGGCAAAATGTGCTTCTTGGCAAGTGGTATGTGATGAGGGCATCAACCTTGTACAGCTAAAAAGGATGGAATTGAAAGACACAGGGCATGATATGGTACCTCAGCTTTTGCACTGTGAGACTGGAAGAATACAGCTTCTTTATGTCCACATCTGTAAAAGAGACATTCATTACACACTATACTGGACGAAAGGCAGACAAGAGATGTGAGCTCTGCTGAGTAAGATCACTTACTTTGAACAGGGATGATCCTCTGTACGGGGCAGTGTGGGGTCCTGAGATACATCAGCAATGATCTGAGTCAGTTCACTGGAAATGAAATTCAAAAAAACATATGCTGCATTATAACTAGCAGATGTATAATCGGAATGACGGAAACTGGGGATGACAGGAGCAATATGTGCAGGATAGGAATTGAGAGGGTATGAGGAGGTCAGTTTGTGCAGTGATGTGACAGCATTGCAAGAGTTCTGCTGTGTTTGTTTCTAAAACCTCTGTCATTGCTCCAGAAACAAACACAGGAGAATCCCTTGCAAAACATACCTGCTTTGCACATTACACTGGCAGGATGGTGGTACTGTGTTAACTGTTGGGCAGTCAGAGCATTGCTGCAGCAAAGATTCAGAAAAAGTGGGGGGTAGAGAGAATGCAGGTTAGGTGAGGGAGAGCGTTGGGCTAAATTGGAGATTGTTGTGGTGGCAAGGAGCAGCAGGAGAAGGCATTATTGGCATGGCATGCAAGTGCAGCAGAGGGGGGCAAGTGCTTGGGAGTGTAGACTGTTGCCATAATTGGGGAATAGAGGGGAAGGGGTAAGGAGTGAGATGATCTAATAAAAGTAAAACAGCTTTTACATTTTAGGGTAAATACAGAGGTTTTTGTTGCAAACATCTTGTGACACCGCACCAAGTCACCTTAGCAAAAAGGTAGTACTAGTCCAACTCACATCTAGAGTTTCCAATCTAGGTAATATACAGTATATAAAGAAATGACTAAACAGAGCAGGTATACCTTGAAGATAGTCCCAAATACTGATAAAAAGTGACTGCCACCACCTATCCCATTGCAGTCATCTCACATTAAAAGATGCATGAAATAGCTACCCTTCCATCTTTCTACCTCCCTACCCCTCCCCTCCAACTCCTTCTCACTCTCCCCCTAACGGGGAGCCCTGCCCCCCACTCCCTCCTCCTTTCCCCTTGTTCTCCCTTCCTTAATTTGTACCCGGTCATGGGCTGGTCTAGTCAGATAATGTGAATATCCTGGTTTGCATCACCCAAGTTATGTCCCATGGCTGGGCCCAACTGGTTCTCGGGAGGCATGCCTCCCAAACAGTTGTGAGTGTGTATCTTACTGTATGGCCCTGGTTGCTATACTAATTGTACGGGGTTGTTAACGTTACTGTCTGGAAGCCTCCCCGGCAGGGCACGCTAAAACCTCATCACACAGCTATGCATCATCATGTATACTACAGAGTGCATAGCCAGGGGAATTGATATTTGACCTTGCTATACATAACATTTAACCTTTTTTTTCCCACGTTTCTTTGTTAATTATAATCCCTGTCATTTGTTTATGACTGTTAAATTGCATCATTCTGAAAATAAAATAAAGGAATAACAAAAAAAATAAAAAAAAAGGATGCATGAAAACATCACTTTCTTATTGCAGTGCTTGACATACTTACATGCTATGTATTTTATGAATAATTAACCGACACTAATATTCTTCCACCTTCAAACACTTTCAGGAGTGTCAGACTTTACACAATTAGTCTGCACTGCTCTTTTCCTCCTCCTGACCCGGATATTACCAGCTTGTGACCGCTGCCTGTTAAGCCTGCAACACTAATAGCAGTGGTGCATGATCAGATTGATCAGTAGAATCTCTACTCACCACTATCACTGGCATTGCACATGCTCTGTATGATTGTCCTAAACACAGCTCAAAGTGGTCTCTTACTCAGTGTGACAGGAGGCAGAAGCAGATTGCAGTTTCCAGTCTGCACACTACTAGACACAAAAGTGAGCCAAGAGGTTCTGCTCAGCACAGGTCAAGCAGATAAATGCCAGAATGCAGACTGGAGCTAATAAGTGGGGAGGCTTTGTCCTCCATGTTTACCAACTTCAATACTTCACCCCCTTCCTGCCCAGGCCAATTTTCATTTTTCTGTGCGGTTGCACTTTGAACAAGGGGGCACTCTTACGCCTAGAGGAAAAGAGATTATCTCCAAATACGGAAAGGTTTCTTCACAGTAAGAGCTGTGAAAATATGGAATAGACTCCCTTCAGAGGTGGTTCTGGACAGCTCCATAGATTGCTTTAATAAAGGCCTGGATTCTATCCTAAATGTGCATAATATAACTGGGTACTAACATTTCTAGGTAAAGTTGATCCAGGGAAAATCCAATTGCCTCTCGGGGATCAGGAAGGATTTTTTTCCCTTGCCATAGCAAATTGGATCATGCTTTTCTGGGGTTTTTCGCCTTCCTCTGGATCAACTGTGGGTATAGGATTGGGTATATGGGATTGTATGATATTTTTTTTATGGTTGAACTAGATGGACTTGTGTCTTTTCAACCTGACCAACTATGTAACTATGACAATTGTGCAGTCATGCAACACTGTACCCATATGGCTTTTTTTCACACAAATAGAGCTTTCTTTTGGTGGCATTTAATCACCACCAGGGTTTTTTATTTTTTGCTAACAAAAATACTGAAAATTTTAAAAAAAGAAGAAAAAAAACGAAAAACTTTTTTGTCAGAAAATGTGTCATAAAATTTGGTAAATAAGTAATTTTTTTTCCTTCACTGGTGTGTACTAATGAGGCTGCACTGATGATCAGTTACCCATTTATCTGTGTAAATGTCCCATCACACTCAGCAGTTATTGGCTCTACCCTCCTCACGCTGTGACAGCACGCAAGGAAAGGAAAGCCGATAACCAGCAAGTTTATTTACATGTGATTAGCTGTGATTGGCCCTTTTTCCAGATCTGTGATCAGCTGTGTCCAATTTTGTTTCATTGTGTCCCTTCAACACACAGGCGGGAGGGTTCAACTACACTGGTAGGCATTCTGATATACTTCCAATAACCATATACTTCATTTTACCTGTGTATATTTATTCCTACACGCATACCTTGTGTTTTTTTTTTATCCACATCCTACACACATCCCTTTTATTCTCTCCCCTTTTCCCTTTTCGTTACACTCCAGCTCACTTGTTTTCACTCTTCATTTTATTGCATTTTTCCGCTCCCTCACCTCCTGTTTTTTTTTTCCCTCGCAACTTTCTGACTTTTTTTTCTTCCACATCATACCCTCTTCCCCCCCATGCTCTGCAGGACACCTCTGTATACCTTGTATTAAGTACATAATCTTACGCTCTTATGATACTGCTATTTTAGTTACCTCAGATTTAGTCTGTAGGACACTTTTGGATTCTGTGTACCAATGTACATTACTTTATACTCAGGACATTTCTATTCTAGCTACCCCAGATTTATACACATACTTATACTCATATTCCATACAGTGAGTACTCCCTGCAAGATCCATGGGAGAAGTTTGGGTCCACACTTTCTTTTGCAAACCTTTGCCATGCCTGGCCTCAGTCCTCCTTGCTGTGGTCTCCGTCCCTTCAGCTCCCGGGGGAGAGGCCCTCCGCTGACCCCTGCTTGGGATCAGCTTCTGAAGCCTATCGTTTGACAAGTATGGGATGATCGGTTCAGGCTTCATGCTCTTGTCCAATCATAACCTATACTTTATCTGTTTTTACAGACATCAGCCTCTGATGAAGCGAGGAAAGTTCGCGAAAAGCGTCGTGTTAGAGATGCATCATGTATATCTGTACTACTTGTGATATTACATTATCATGGCTATGTTTAAAGGATTATTATGCTACAGTGCTGTTTTTATGAATTCGTCACCCATGCTCATGTCTTATGTTGGATGATGTTGTTACAATACAATAAACTATTTTACTCCTATATTTGTTCACCTATTGATCATCATGAACACCTCATTTAAAGTCTCAGGGGCGACTGTTGTTTCTCAGTTATGTAATAGGGATAGAGGTGTTTCATATTAGGGGGCAGTCCTCAAACTTTTTTCATGATCAGCTGTGGCCAACAGACACCGCCATCATAGAGTGCGCCCTAGGGGGCGTGCCACAAGCGAAAGCCATGCTGTAGCCATCTTATGGCTATAGCGCAGGTATGAAGTGGTTAAACACAACATTTTCATGTTTGATCGAAGCTGAACCTATAATAACGTTTTTCCAGTTGACTGTAGGCAGATTATACATGGTGCACAACAAAGTAATATAAAACAATGAAGAGGATACTCACTCTACTTCATGTGTGATTTTATTGACGTAAATGCAGCAGTTATCAGCCTCCTGCTGGTAGTCACAGTTTCGACACTGCAAAGGGAAGAAAATGGAGAAGCAGTTGTGTTTTGAGGAAATAAAAAAAATTGTTAGGTAAAAAAAGAAAGCTACAAATACGTAAAGGACCATTTTGTATTAACCAAGCCAGAGGATAAAACATGGTTAGAGAATTGTCCCTAAATTAAAACACAAATCCCATCTCAATTTCGTAGAATGGGCAAATTACACTGACTTTGAAAAAGGTTCCTGCACTACCTTAGTCCAACTTCAGCTTATTCAATATCACTAAAGTCGGATCATCATCATCTTAAATTATTAGATTTTCTGCATATTTTTGTCTTCAGATTTACCAAAACTACGTAGTGCAAGGGCCTGCCTGATTGCATGCAAATTGAAATTCTTAAGGTTTGACCTCATATTATATGGTTTTGGTAAAAGACAAAAATCTGCAGAAAATCTAATAGTGTGTATGTGGTCTTAGTGATCCTACTTTGACATGTGACTCGTGCTCTGAGGATCTTGAAGAGGAACCCCATGACAAAATATAAAACAAAAACGGCGTGGGGCTTACACCTGTCTGCTGACATTGATGAACAGTTTATCCTTCATGTACTTCTTTCTTATATTCTTGCCAAATATTTCACTCAAACAATAAAAATAGATACAACCACAAAATGCACATGTCAAGAAAGAAAAATGGGAGTTTCCACTGCTGGCCTTTTAAAATGGGGAGGAGCCTGGCTGGGCCTGGCTTTATATATCCAAGTCACCCAAGTGTAACAACATGGTGAAAATGAAAGGTGGAGAAAAGTCGGAATTCCCAATCTCTTTACTTTTTCCAGGACAGCAACTCAGCATTAAAGCCAAAGCATCACTGAGATAGCCAGGCAATCTGCAGTCTCAGAAAGGAGAGGAGAAACAGAACTCAACATTTACTTTTGGGATCCAGACCAGAAATGAGCAACATGTTGCCTCCTTTTGAAAATGCTAGTAGTCTGCCCTTCATGTTTCTCCTCTGCCTTCAATGCTAAAACCCATAGCCCCATAAAAAGCATGCAAACAGCTAAGAACTCTTGTTACTGTAATATTGTCATTTTTAGTTTTAATCTGACATTGTGCATAATGTGCAAGCACCCAGAGAAGTGCTAAAGTAGAACTAAAGGCAAAACTTTTTACTTCACTTTTGACTAAGGGAGTTTTTAACTCATCGTTTTTTTCTTTTGACATTTGTGTTACATTGGGAAATATTTCCCTTCCTGTCTCATAGCCAGAACAGGAAGCAAGAGGAAATCCCTGGTTGTCACCAGGGTCCCCAGAACTGGTGTCCCTATTGGAAGATTTCCCGCTATTCCTGTTCTGGTGATAACTTTAGGTTTTTCTTTCACTCTCAGTGATAATGGTGATCAGGACACAGAGGGTGAATCTCCCCAACAGGGACACAAACAGTAAATACTTAACAGGCATTCAAACCCCTATCTACCCCATCTAAAAATTAAAACGCACACGTTTTGCCTTTAGTTATACTTTATGCATACCTTTCAATAGGCACGTCATCATGTTGGGTAGCCTGACTGACAATTTGTGGAAGGGGTTAGTCAACCTCTCTCAAGAAGTGTCCAAGTTTACCAATAGAAATGGGTTGTAATTCGGGGGGGTTCCAAGGCACAAGTAAAAAAAAAAAAAAAAAAAAAATCATGGAGGCACATCTAGGTCCCTGCACTTTATGGATAACATATACGCTACATGTTAATGACAGGTGCTCATGACCATGGTTCATGGGATCCCTCCAGTGCTAATCACATGACTAATTGCCAGTGGTCACAACACCACATGAACACCACACATTTCCCCCACCCGGGGGATAACCTGGCTAAATATCTCTGAAAAATGTCTTACCGCATAGAGCAGGATACGATTTTCTTTGTCTTCTTTAGGATACAACATGTTGTTGCTGGAAAAAAAAACAAAACAGAAAAACAGTTTACATTTTATAGAGAACACAAAGGAATATATAAGCAGTGAATAGGACTTCAAAACATTCACTGCTGGTAAATCTTGCTGATCTATGCATTTTAAATGACACTGATAGATTCACCAAAAGAGAATGTTTACTGAAGGACACATTTTTAATAGAAAAAACAGAGTTAGGTACCTGGTAACTCTTTTTCTAAGAAGTCTTCCAGGGCAGCATCCGAGAGATAGGCTCCTCCTCCCTAAAACAGGAAACACATTAGTCCACCATTATAAATTTCACACTCTTACCTGTGTGCCTCAGTTATGTTAAAGCACCGAAGGAATTCCCTGTAAGCTGCAAGCTCCCCCTCTGTACCTGGTTTTTGTTGTTTCAAGGGTGGGAACTAGTGCTGCCCTGGAAGACTTCTTAGAAAAAGAGTTACCAGGTACCTAACTCTGTTTTCTCGAATCGTCTTCCAGGGCAGCATCCGAGAGGATATATCAAGCAATACTTACTAGGGTGGGGTTAGAGACTGGAGCACTTTACGACCAAATGCTTGGTCTTGGTCAGACAGCTGGTCTATGCGGTAGTGCTTAGCAAAAGTACTGAAGCTCGACCATGTCGCTGCCCTGCAGATCTGCTCCGGAGTTGCCCCTGCTTTCTCTGCGGCCGAGGTTGCCCAGGCTCTAGTTGAGTGCGCTCTGATTTCACTAGGTGGAGTGAGATTCTGTGCCTTATAGGTAATCTGTATGGCCATCCTTATCCATCTGCTGATGGTGCTTTTTGAAGCTGCTTTCCCTCTGTTGATTCCTGCATAGAGGATGAAGAGGGAGGTCGTTCTACGCCATTCTTTTGTTCTCTCGAGATACGCTATGAGCGTGTTCCTTACATCAAGTTTGCTGTAAATGTTTCTTTTCCTACTATCCATGGTTGTTGAAGTGAGGGTATGACGATGTTTTGGGTTCTGTGAAATGTAGAAGAGACCTTGGGTAGAAAGGCCGGATCTGGAGAGAGAATTATCTTGTCCAGATGTATTAGACAGTATGGTTCTATTGAAGATAGAGCTTGGATCTCACTCACTCTTCTGGCGGATACTAAGGCCAGAAGGAGCGCAGTTTTTAACGTGAGGTTTTTGTCTGAGCTGTCCTCGATAGGTTCAAACGGAGGGGAGAGAAAGCCCTTAAGTACTGTGCCCATGTCCCAGGTGGGAGTTTTGTACAATTTGGCTGGTTTGGATCTTTTAAGAGCTATGAGGAATCGTCTTATCAGCGGGTCTTCCGCTAGTCTAGTATCCATGACCGAGGAAAGTGCTGCAACTTGTACTTTCAGGGTACTTGGTGATATGTTTTTGTCTGCACCATCTTGTAGGAAGTCCAAAACTATTGGAATTATCCCACCGTTGGAGATTGGTCTGTCTTCGTACCAAGAAACAAATTTTTTCCTTATTTTCTCATAGATGGCTCTCGTTACCGGCTTTCTGCTGTTTAAGATGGTGTTGATTACTCTGTCCGACGGGCCTTTGTTCTGGAGTTTTACCCTCTCAGTAACCAAGCCGAGAGCTTCAAGATTTTGTGGTTCGGATGGTTGACTGGGCCTTGTGACAGTAGATCCGGGCGGTCCGTCAGTGTCAGCTGAGGTTGTATGCTGAGATTTTTTAAATGACTGAACCATGCTCTCTGGGGCCAGTGTGGTGCTATTAGTATTACTGTTGTTTTCTCTGCCTTGATTTTTTGGATTACTTTTGGGATTATGGCAGTTGGAGGGAATGCATAGCACAGATGCCATTTCCAGTTTTGGTTGAAAGCATCCACCCCGCTGTTGCCATCTGTAGGGTCCAGGGAGAAAAATATCAGAGATTTTGCGTTCGCCCTGGAAGCAAATAGGTCTACTTCGGGTATTCCCCACTTCTGGGTGATTATCACAGCGCTCCTTCAGTGTCACCTACAACTCTGTCTCCTCCTCTCCATTGCCCCTTTCTGTGGGGGTCCCCCAAGGCTCGGTTCTTGGACCCCTTCTCTTCTCTATCTACACCACCTCCCTTGGTCACCTAATAACTGCCCACGGCTTCCAATACCACTTATACGCTGATGACACCCAAATCTATCTGTCTACTCCTCACCTCACTCCTTCAGTCTCCTCTCGCATTACTAACTTACTAACTGACATATCAGCATGGATGTCGCACCACTTCCTTAAACTAAATCTCTCTAAAACTGAGCTATTAATATTCCCCCCCGCCCGTGCCCCCCTCCATGACTTTTCCATCAAAATCAACAATGCAACCATCAGTCCCTCCCCTCACGCCAGGGTACTAGGTGTAATCCTAGACTCCGACTTGTCATTTCAGCCTCAAATCCAATCATTGTCAAAAGTTTGTAGAATTCACCTCCGTAACATCTCTAAAATTCGCCCTTTTTTAACAAATGAAACCACCAAGCTCCTCATTCACTCCCTTGTTATCTCTCGCCTTGACTATTGCAACTCCCTTCTCATTGGCCTACCGCTCCATAGGCTATCCCCTCTTCAGTCTATCATGAATGCTGCTGCCAGACTTATCCACCTTACCAACCGCTCAGTGTCTGCCAACCCTCTACTTCAATCCCTACACTGGCTCCCAATCACCCAGCGAATTAAATTCAAAATTCTAACCACAACATACAAAGCCATTCACAACTCTGCCCCAAGCTACATCACTAATCTTGTCTCCAAATATCACCCAAATCGTCCTCTCCGCTCTTCTCAAGACCTCCTGCTTTCAAGCTCTCTCATCTCCTCCTCCCATGCTCGTCTCCAGGATTTCTCCAGAGCCTCTCCCATCCTCTGGAACTCGCTACCTCCATCTATCCGGCTATCCCCTACTCTTGCTACCTTCAGGCAATCCCTGAAAACTCATCTCTTCAGGAAAGCCTATCACGTCTCCAACTAATCTCCTACCACTTCCACCAGCTCATTCCCCACAGTTACAACCTTTTGTACCACCTGCCCCACCCTATTAGATTGTAAGCTCTTCTGAGCAGGGCCCTCTTAATCCTATTGTATTGTATTATATTATAACTGTATTGTCTCCCTTTTTATATTGTAAAGCGCTGCGTAAACTGTTGGCGCTATATAAATCCTGAATAATAATAATAATAATTTGAGTGAAGGTTGTTTGGTTTAGTGACCATTCCGTGTGTTTTATCGTTTTCCGGCTCAGGAAATCTGCCACTGTATTGTCTGTTCCTTTTAGATGAATACCGGATATCGATCTTATGTTCACTTCTGTCCACAGTAGGATAGATTGTGTCAGTCTCATCAGTTTTTGGGATTTTGTGCCCCCTTGTCTGTTTAGGTATGCGACTGTCGTTGCGTTGTCTGATTGTATCTTTACATCCTTCCCCTGTAATGCTGGCTTGAAGGTTTTTAGCGCTTCCCCCACAGCTTTCAGCTCTCTCAAGTTTGAGGAGGCTTGTGCCCATTTGGGTGTCCATTTCCCTTGCGAGAACCGCCCTTCCATGTGGGCTCCCCATCCTAGGGCGCTTGCATCGGTGGTGATGCTGACTGGATTGACTTGAGCCCATCTGCGCCCCTCGATGACCCGAAGTGGGTTGAGCCACCAGTAGAGTGTTTGACTGTGGCGGGGACGGGAATGGATTTTTCTAGGGATGCTTGCCTGCCATCCCATTGGGACAGAATGTAGTTCTGTAAGGGTCGCATGTGAATTTGTGCCCAGGTGATGGCTGGAAAGGAAGACGTCATCAGTCCTAGTACGGACATTCCGTGCCTGATCGTTGTGGAATGGTTCCTTAGCAGGGACGTAATTGCTTGTGTCATTTTTACGTCTTTTTCCTTTGTTAGGAAAATTTTTGACAGTCTGGAGTCCAGCACGTATCCCAGGTACACTACTCTCTGGCTTGGGATCATTTGCGATTTCTCTGCGTTTATTAACCATCCCAGGTTTTGCAGATAGATCATACTCTTGCGCAGGTTGTTTTCTAGGATTGCTGCTGAGTCCGCAAAGAACAGGAGGTCGTCTAAGTATGGTATTATTCCAATACCCTCCTGTCTTAGACCTTTTAGCGCTTCCGCCATTATTTTTGAGAATATTCTTGGAGCCGAGGAGATTCCGAAGGGGAGAGCTGTGTACTGTAGGTGCAGCGTAGCTGCTGGCCCCTGGATTGCGAACCTTAGAAACTTTTGGTGATCCTTCCTTATGGGGACATGTAGGTAGGCATCCTGTAAGTCTAGTGTTGCCATGAATGTCTCCTGCGGTAGGATGTTCCTGATTGAATAGATAGATTCCATTCTGAATCTCTTGTATCTTATTCCTCGGTTGAGTGGTTTGAGGTTTAGTATCAGCCTTAGTTTGCCTGATGGTTTTCTTTTTGCGAAGATGTGTGAGTAGAAGCCCTTTTGTTCCTCCTCTTGGGGAACGTGACAAATCACCTTCTGATCTAATAGTTTCTGTAGGGATTCTAGAAACACCTTTGCTTGATTGCTGTCCTTGGGTAGCATGGTCGCTAAGTATTTGGTTGGGGGGCGGTTGGAGAATTCTATTGCGTAACCATCCGTTATGGTGCGCAGTATGAATTTGTTTTCTGTTATCTCCTCCCATTGGTGGGAGAAAGCCGCCAATCTGCCCCCCACCTGAAGGCAGTCATTGTTTTTTGTTCTTTTGGGTATTAGGCTTGAGGATGAATTCACTTTTGCCTTTCTTGTTTTGTTGACCCCAGTGCTTTTTTGCCCCTGGCTTATTGAATTTCTTGAAATGCCGAAAGGGCGCCTTCCCTTGTCTCTTCTTGGTTTGAGGGAACCCCTTATTTTTTGCTGCAGTCCTATCCAGGACTGTTTCTAGTTCGGGACCAAACAGTAGGTCTCCAGTGAATGGTATGCCACATAAACGGTTCTTGGAAGGTGCATCCCCCCCCCAGGATTTTAACCACAGGGCTCTGCGGGCCGAGTTTAGTAGTGCCGTGGTCCTAGAGGATATTCTGACAGTTTCTGCTGAAGCATCTGCCAAGAAAGCTGCCGCTCTAGTTAGTGTGGGGATGGTTTTAATTAGTTCCTCCCTGGGTGTGTCGTTCTCCAATAGATCTTGCAGCTGGGTTAGCCAGATTAGCAAGGTTCGGGCTGTGCAGGTGGAAGCAATAGCCGGATTTAGGTTTGCCGCCCCTGCTTCCCATGCCCTTTTCAGGAGAGCTTCTATTTTCTTGTCCATGGGGTCGCTGAGGGTACCTGCGTCATCAAAAGCCAAGTCCGATTTGTTAGTGATTTTTGCCAGAGAGGCATCCACCTTGGGGCATTTAGCCCAGGTTTTGGTGTCTGCTTCCGCAAACGGGTATCTGCGTTTGATTGTGGCGGGGATGAAAAGCTTTTTCTCTGGGTCTTCCCATTCCTTTTTGACTATGTCTTTAAGTGTTTGGTGTACCGGGAACGTTCTTGGCTTCTTGGGCTGGAGCCCTTTGTACATTCTGTCATGCATAGTGAGTTCTGCGGTTTTCTGTTCTTTAATGCCTAGAGTGTCAGTGATGGCTTTGAGAAGACTGTCTGTGTCCTCAGAAGGAAACAGGTTGCAGTCTGTCGTGTCATCTTCCTCCTCTGAGTCTGAACAGAAACCGTCTTCTGATTCAGATTGTTCAGATTCATCTGAATCCACCTCTTGTTCTGCCTGTACCTTGTTCTCCCTTGGAATGTGTGTTCCTCTGGTAGATGGGATACTGGCCTGAGCGACACTTGCTGGCGTTTCTAATTTCTCTATAGCTGAGCGTAGTGGTGCCATGGTGCTCTGAATTTCTTTCTTAAAAGAATTGAGCAGGTCTTTCAAAAATCCCTGTGGATTCTTTTGCCACCATTTTGTCTAAGCATTTCTGACACAGGGGCTTTTTCCAATCTGGGGAAAGCCTGTGGCTGCATGAGGCACATGTTTTGCCTTTAGCCTTCCTTTCCTCAGGGGTCTTTGCCTGCAAGCGAGCATAGAGAACAACAAAGAAAAACCCCGTGAGTCAAAGGAACTGCCTGTAGATAGGCAGTAAAGAGGTTAAGACAGAGATAATTCAAGAATATTCTGGCTTACCTTGGAGCTGTCCTGATTTGCAGGATCTGCAGGGCAGGGTGGGGAAGCGTCAGACATGATCAGCCACCAGGATCCTCTGCTTAGAGGCCTTTTTATCTGCTTCCTGCATAAGCTCCGGCCCCGCCCCCGGCTGACCCCGTGCAGGTTGGTGGACACACCTGCACATGCCGCTGTATTGTAGAGTAACTGTGCTGGTAGTGAAGGGTAGCATTGAACAAATTTGCTATTTGTATTCTGTTTTCTCTTTTTTTTTTTTTTTTTTTTAAACTTCCCGCCCCTAGGAGTCCCTGCTCTATCTCCGCAGTAGATAGACTACGGGAAAATGGCCGCCAACCCGGAAACGGAACTTCCTCAGCGCCATCTTGGTACACCCCCGACTTCCTGTAGCGGCCTGTGGCGGTGAGGACGCTGCTGCGCCGCCCGGAGAGCGGCGGATTCGTTTGGGGGGACAGCCGCAGCCACCAGGGACCTAATTTAGAAGGTGCAAACCCCTCCCTGCTAGACCCTCTGCTGCTGAGGATTTCGGCAGCGGTCGGCGGCGGCGGCGGCGGGGGGGGGGGCGCCCATCTATGCATGTATCCATCCCCCCTGGCGGGCTCCAGATTCTGCGGAAAGCCAGAGGGGGGTGCTTGCGGAAGCATACACAGGCCTAAACAGCGGCATGGGGTGGGGATGACAGAGTCCCCCTGCAGCCTGGGGGGATGATTGCAGACCCCTCAGTAGGGGCGAAATCTCAGGCTTTGAGCAATGTTGCCCAGTGCTGCGCCTGCTCGCCCTCCCAAAGCCCCTTGGGCTGTATGGGATGCTGGCAGGGGGTCTCCTGCAACAAGCACAGAGACAGGTGAAAATAAAATAACAAACGTTCTTGCAGCTCCTGTGGGTCCGGAGGAAACACAAACAACTGAGGCACACAGGTAAGAGTGTGAAATTTATAATGGTGGACTAATGTGTTTCCTGTTTTAGGGAGGAGGAGCCTATCTCTCGGATGCTGCCCTGGAAGACGATTCGAGAAATTATTTTTAGCATTCAGTTAGGTTCAAGCCCTACAGTTCTCATAAAACCACTTGCAGACCTCCTAACTGAGAAAATACGCCATTACTTTGACGTTTAATACCAGGGTTATGATGTCATGACCCCAGTAAATTTCTTTCCCTCAGGTGCCAGTCTCTCATAAAAAGTGGTCCAAAAGGCAGATTTGTCACTGGGTCACTTTTAGAAGTGGCCCCCCTACCGCCACTTTCCAGTGGTTTTCAGGCTTACCTTGCCTATCTGGTGCTGGCTGGGCACAGAAATGATGGAAGGAAAGAAGGCCTCCAATCATCTCCATGCCCTAAGAGGACCGGAGTGATGTCACGACATCACCTTCCAACCAAGGCCTTTTTTTCCCCTTTCATGCTTTTGCTTTTAAGGTTAGAGGAGAGATTTTAGGACCAGAGATGTCCCCATAAAGAGGGCTTGTCAAACTGTATTATCGCAAGAAATGTTTACATTCCTTGCAAAAGCAATAAAGTAATCAAAAAACATTTTTTTTTCTTAAAGCGACAGAGTAAAAATGTAAAAAATGAAATACTTTTTTTTTTTTAAAGCTGCCCCGTCCCCGCGTACTTGTGTAGTGGTAAACGCATACGTAGGTCACAACCACATATGTGAATAGTGTTCGTACCACACGTAAGGTATCGCTGCGAATGCCTGAGCGAGAGCAACAATTCTAGCACAGGACCTCCTACAACTCTAGACTGGTAACCTGTAGAAATTTTTAAAGCGTCGCCTATGGAGATTTTTAAGTACTGTAGTTTGGTGCCATTCCACAAGCGTGCACAATTTCAAAGCATGACATGTTAGGTATCTATTTACTCAGCATAACAATCTTTCATATTATACAAAAAAATTTAGATATTTATTTTATATTCATCAACGTGTTTTTTTTTTTGGAAAGGTTTTTGCTTTTAAACAAGTGTTGGAAAAAGGCCTGGGCAGCAAGTGGAAAAACGCCAGCCAAAGATAACAGCATAAAAATAAATAGCCCATTCAAGCCAAACTCTGTGCAAATGATGAACCCCCTCCCTTCCCTCACTCTCACTCTAACCTGATCATTGGCATGAAAGGCGGGGGGGGGGGGGGGGGTAACAAACAACCAATATTACTTACCTAAAGTCACATTCACATGACGCTCCAGTCCCAAGTCTCCTCTGTTTACATGAGGCCTGGTCACATCGCTGCCTGCAGAGCATGAACATTTCCCATTGGCTGTCCAGCAGGAAGTCCTCTCAATAGCCAGGAGAGAGGTCAGTGTGAGGGGACCGGTTGGCGAGGGGACATATACAACAGATGGGTTAGTGGTCCCAGAAATGAGAGCCAAAGAGACTCATATGGTGGGCTATGGCAAGTAGACCCCATTTTGAAAGATGAAAAAAGTTTAACCCTGCGCTTACCCAACAGGACAGCAGCTCACACAACAAATAAGGATTTTGTCAAAATTAAAGTGCACAGACAAGTGTAGTGCTATAGGTTTTAAGAAGCTTATTGATGTAACTTATGTAAATTTATGAGAAGGAAAAAAGTCTATGTCGATCCACAATAGATTAAAAGTTTGACAAATTAACAAGTAAAGTCTCTGATGTTCCTCAGGTATTTCCTAGACTGCAAAAGACTGCTGTTAGTCCAAAAGGTATATAATTCCTTATTTACCACGTGGATAACGCATGCAGAGATATATGTGTGATGGACCCTCCACATAGAAAAGAGTGAAGGCTTACCAGAAGGATTGAACTCATAGGAACGTATGTTCAATGAGTCAATCTAGCATGTATCACCAACAGGCAACCAAAAGGAAGGACCTCCCAACTGGATGGCGACAAAACTCCAAACATATCCAGACTCCTGACGGAACTATCTTTGAAATGGATGGCAAACCTTCCCATAGATCATCCCGAGCTCTGCAGAGGCGCCGCATCCGCTGCCACCACCAGCTCTCCCTCAGCTCAATCTGAGATCCCAGCTATTCCGCCAGGCGTTTTGCAGTCTAGGAAATACCTGAGGAACATCAGAGACTTTACTTGTTAATTTGTCAAACTTTTAATCTATTGTAGATCGACATAGACGTTTTTTCCTTCTCATAAATTTACATAAGTTACATCAATAAGCTTCTTAAAACCTATAGCGCCCATTTTGAAAGATAAAGAGAAAAAAAAAAAAAAAACAAAAACCCTACACAGGCCAGACAGACTGGGAGCAGCTCAAAAGGGGTTCATAATTTGCCCAGAGTTGGGATTTAAATGATTTCACACCAAAACCAGCTTCACACCAGAGATTCCCCCACTGTACTTCTTTCTGCAATGAGCAGCATCATTCAACCCACTTCCTGTGACTGGACAGTGACAAGAGAAGCAGCACAAGTTCATCTCTCAGTCAGTCACTCCACGCTCTCTCCTCCCCTCAGCAGGTCATGAGCTGATTGCCTGATTTTGAGGTTTTTAAAGTGGCATTAACATTTTTTTTTAATAGCAAATGTTATACTTATCTGCTCTGTGCAGTGGTTTTGCACAGAGCAGCTCCAATCCTCTTCTTTTCGGGTCCCTCGCCAGCACTCCTGGCTCATCCCCCCCGGAGCTGTGTCCCCAGAGCAAGCCACTTGCCCAGGGGGCACCACTACATGCTCGTTCCCCTATACGCCCACAAAAAACAGAGGTGGTTCCGCCCCGCACCCCACTTTCCCCTCACTGGCTGTGATTAACATCGGCAGCCAATGGGATCCCACTGCTCACTCAGCCAATAAGGAGGGAGAGTCCTGTGACTTTAGAACCACTTTAACCTTTTCCTACTTTACCCAAAACTACAGGGAAGTTTTACTTTTACACACTTTAAAAATAGCTATATTCCCACTACCCAACTGTTATCCAGCTCCTGTATACAGTGTATACTCCTCGAGTACACCAGGTACATATAGCACTAGTACCATATATGGGGTTAAAGCAGTGTGCTGGGGGTGAGGATGCTGGGATATGTAGCCCCCCATCCCCAGAGCCCGCGCCGCTCACCATTCCTGACAAAAGCGGATCCCTACGAAGCCCTGTTGGTACGTTCCGTCCGGCTCCATCCCTTGCTCCGGAAATGATTCTGAAAACATGATGACCCGGAAGTCACGTGTCACACAAACAGAGGAAAGCGAGCCAGAGGCACTAAAGCCTGGTTGGTGATATAGGAGAAGAGGCGGGGAAGTGGGCGGTGCTTACTTGCCTGCTGTGTATAGTGTAGTGGGCGGGGCAGACAGAACTGAGAGCTGGAGTGTTCAGTTCTGCCGCATCCTATGTCACCATTGTGATCAATACAGCGGAGGATACCCGATCACAGCCCTGCCCGTGTGGGAGAGCACAGGAGAGTTCCGCTAGTGCAGCCTTGCTGCTAAATTTACCTGGGATTAAATCATGAACCGTCTGGGCGGCTTCTCTTTCCACAGGGGTCTATTTATCAATGTTTGCCCCTACATTCACACATTTCTCTAATTTTGTAATCCACAAACTGCGGTCCAGGGGCTAATGGTCCTTTGCATTGCCCTTAACCACCCCTTGGAGCAATATACTTATCACTGACAGCGACTATAGGGCACCATTCCTCTCACCGACACCAACTATAGGGCACCATTCCTCTCACCGACACCAACTATAGGGCACCATTCCTCTCACCGACACCAACTATAGGGCACCATTCCTCTCACCGACACCAACTATAGGGCACCATTCCTCTCACCGACACCAACTGTAGGGCACCATTCCTCTCACCGACACCAACTATAGGGCACCATTCCTCTCACCGACACCAACTATAGGGCGCCATTCCTCTCACCGACACCAACTATTGGGCGCCATTCCTCTCACCGACACCAACTATAGGGCGCCATTCCTCTCACCGACACCAACTATAGGGCACCATTCCTCTCACCGACACCAACTATAGGGCACCATTCCTCTCACCGACACCAACTATAGGGCACCATTCCTCTCACCGACACCAACTATAGGGCACCATTCCTCTCACCGACACCAACTATAGGGCACCATTCCTCTCACCGACACCAACTATAGGGCACCATTCCTCTCACCGACACCAACTATAGGGCGCCATTCCTCTCACCGACACCAACTATTGGGCGCCATTCCTCTCACCGACACCAACTATAGGGCACCATTCCTCTCACTGACACCAACTATAGGGCGCCATTCCTCTCACCGACACCAACTATAGGGCACCATTCCTCTCACCGACACCAACTATAGGGCACCATTCCTCTCACCGACACCAACTATAGGGCACCATTCCTCTCACCGACACCAACTATAGGGCACCATTCCTCTCACCGACACCAACTATTGGGCGCTATTCCTCTCACCGACACCAACTATAGGGCACCATTCCTCTCACCGACACCAACTATAGGGCGCTATTCCTCTCACCGACACCAACTATAGGGCGCTATTCCTCTCACCGACACCAACTATAGGGCGCTATTCCTCTCACCGACACCAACAATAGGGCACTATTCCTCTCACCGACCGCAACTATAGGGCACCATTCCTCTCACCGACACCAACTGTAGGGCACCATTCCTCTCACTGACACCAACTATAGGGCACTATTCCTCTCACCGACACCAACTATAGGGCACTATTCCTCTCACCGACACCAACTATAGGGCACTATTCCTCTCACCGACACCAACTATAGGGCACTATTCCTCTCACCAACCGCAACTATAGGGCGTCATTCCTCTCACTGACACCAACTATAGGACACTATTCCTCTCACTGACACCAACTATAGGACACTATTCCTCTCACTGACACCAACTATAGGACACTACTCCTCTCCAGGGCAGCCATCGGAAATTTTTGGGCCCCTTACACAGCTTTAGGCCTGGGGCCCCCCCCCGAGCCTGACCACCAACATTCCCCAGGGCCTGCCCATGGGCCATCCCACCTGTACGCACTCAGCCCCCCTCCTCACACCTGTAGGCACTCAGCCCCCCTCCTCACACCTGTAGGCACTCAGCCCCCCTCCTCACACCTGTAGGCACTCAGCCCCCCTCCTCACACCTGTACGCACTCAGCCCCCCTCCTCACACCTGTACGCACTTAGCCCCCCTCCTCACACCTGTACGCACTTAGCCCCCCTCCTCACACCTGTACGCACTCAGCCCCCCTCCTCACACCTGTACGCACTTAGCCCCCCTCCTCACACCTGTACGCACTTAGCCCCCCTCCTCACACCTGTACGCACTTAACTCCCCTACTCACACCTGTCGGCACTCAGCCCCTCTACTCACACCCGTACGCACTCAGCCCCCCTCCTCACACCCGTACGCACTCAGCCCCCCTCCTCACACCTGTACGCACTTAGCCCCCTACTCACACCTGTAGGCACTCAGCCCCCCTACTCACACCCATAAGCACTCAGCCTCCCTCCTCACACCTGTAGGCACTCAGCCCCCTCCTCACACCTGTAAATATATCAGCCCCCCTCCTCACACCTGTATGCGCTCAGCTCCCCTCACACCCGTATATATGTCAGGCCCCCCACACACCTGTATACATGTCAGACCCCCCTACCACCTGTATACATGTCAGCCCCCCCACACCTGTATACATATCAGCCCCCCTCACACCTGTATAAATGTCAGACCCCCCCTACCACCTGTATACATGTCAGGCCCCCCTACCACCTGTATACATGTCAGCCCCCCTCACACCTGTAAATATGTCAGCCCCCCACACCTGTATACATGTCAGGCCCCCCTACCACCTGTATACATGTCAGCCCCCCTCAAACCCGTATACATGTCAGGCCTCCCTTACCACCTGTATACATGTCAGCCCCCCTCACACCTGTATACATGTCAGGCCCCCCTACCACCTGTATACATGTCAGGCCCCCCCTACCACCTGTATACATGTCAGGCCCCCCTACCACCTGTATACATGTCAGCCCCCCTCACACCTGTAAATATGTCAGCCCCCCTCACACCTGTATACATGTCAGGCCCCCCCTACCACCTGTATACATGTTAGCCCCCCTCACACCCATATACATGTCAGGCCCCCCTTACCACCTGTATACATGTCAGCCCCCCTCACACCTGTATACATGTCAGGCCCCACCTTCACACCTGTATACATGTCAGGCCCCCCCTCACACCTGTATACATGTCTGGCCCCCCCTCACACCTGTATACATGTCGGGCCCCCCCTACCACCTGTATACATGTCAGGCCCTCCCTCACACCTGTATACATGTCAGCCCCCCTCACACCTGTATACATGTCAGGCCCCCCTACCACCTGTATACATGTCAGCCCCCCTCACACCCGTATACATGTCAGGCCCCCCTTACCACCTGTATATATGTCAGCCCCCCCCACACCTGTATACATGTCAGGCCCCACCTTCACACCTGTATACATGTCAGCCCCCCTACCACCTGTATACATGTCAGGCCCCCCTCACACCTGTATACATGTCAGGCCCCCCCTACCACCTGTATACATGTCAGGCCCCCCCTACCACCTGTATACATATCAGGCCCCCCCCCTCACACCTGTATACATGTCAGGCCCCCCTCACACCTGTATACAGGTCTGGCCCCCCTCACACCTGTATACATGTCAGGCCCCCCCTACCACCTGTATACATGTCAGCCCCCCTCACACCTGTATACATGTCAGCCCCCCCCCTCACACCTGTACACATATCAGGTCCCCCTCACACCTGTATACATGTCAGGCCCCCCTACCACCTGTATACATGTCAGCCCCCCTCAAACCCGTATACATGTCAGGCCTCCCTTACCACCTATATACATGTCAGCCCCCCTCACACCTGTATACATGTCAGGCCCCCCTACCACCTGTATACATGTCAGGCCCCCCCTCACACCTGTATACATGTCAGGCCCCCCTACCACCTGTATACATGTCAGCCCCCCTCACACCCGTATACATGTCAGGCCCCCCTTACCACCTGTATATATGTCAGCCCCCCTCACACCTGTATACATGTCAGGCCCCACCTTCACACCTGTATACATGTCAGCCCCCCTACCACCTGTATACATGTCAGGCCCCCCTCACACCTGTATACATGTCAGGCCCCCCCTACCACCTGTATACATGTCAGGCCCCCCCTACCACCTGTATACATATCAGGCCCCCCCCTCACACCTGTATACATGTCAGGCCCCCCTCACACCTGTATACAGGTCTGGCCCCCCTCACACCTGTATACATGTCAGGCCCCCCCTACCACCTGTATACATGTCAGCCCCCCTCACACCTGTATACATGTCAGCCCCCCCCTCACACCTGTACACATATCAGGTCCCCCTCACACCTGTATACATGTCAGGCCCCCCCCCCCGCACACCTGTATACATGTCAGCTCCCCGAATATACACATCTGTAAACACACAAAGCTCTGGCCCCTCCCTGTGCACAAACAGTAGTACATGCAACACACGAGGGGTGCACATGCATATAGTAGCCAGAGGTGGCAATAAAGAGCTCGATATGTGAGCTCAATAAAACAGAGAGCAGACGCTGCAGAGATCGTTTCTGCACTGCACAACAAAGCTCCCCGTTACCCGCTACTGCCTTCTCCTAGCCTGGTCGGGCCCCTCCAGACGCTCTGGCCCCTTGTATCGGCTGTACCCCCATGATAGCAGCCCTCTTCCTCTCACTGACACAAACTATAGGGCACTACTTCTTTCACTGACCACAAGGATAGGACACTGTTTTTCCCACTGATCCATACAATGCAGCACTATTCCTCCCATCCCAATGATGGGAAACTGTTCTTCTCAATGACACCAACAATGGGGCAGCATTCTTCCCACTGGCCCCAATGCTGGGACACTCTTCCTCCCAATAACATCAAAGATGAGGCCCTATTCCTCCCACTAACGTAAACATGGGGTACTCTTCCTATCACTGGCCCAAACAACAGATTACTATTCCTTTCACTGACACAAACAGTGAGGTACTATTCCACTGACACCAATAATGGGGCTCTATTCCTCCCACTGATATCAACAAGGAGGAACAATTCTATCTACTGAACCAAATGGCGAGGCACTATTCCTTTCACTGACATAAACGATAGGGTACAATTTCTTCCACTGCCACCAATGGTAGGGCTTTATTCCTCCCCTGACCCCAAAAATGAGGCACTATGCCTCCTATTAAACCCCAACAATGGGGTACTGTTCCTCCCAGTGACACCAATGGTGAGGTACAATTCTACCCACTGACCTCAACGATGGTGCGCTATTCCTCCTAGTGACCTCACCAATGCGGCACTATTCCTCCTATTAACCCAAACAATGGAGTTCTGTTCCTCTCAGTGACACCAACAATGAGGCGTCATTCTTCCCATAGACCCCAATAATAGGGCACTATTCCTCCCAGTGACTTCACCAGTGAGGCACTATTCATCCCACTAACCTGAACTATTGGGTACTATTCTTTTCACTGACATGCATGGTGAGGCATTATTCCTTCCAATGACACCAATGATGGGGTGCTATTCCTTCCACTGTCCCCAATGATAGGGCACTAATTCTCCCACTGGTAGGACTCTATTCCGCCCACTGATCCCAACAATGAGGAACAATTCCTTCCACTCACTCCAACAATGAGGCACTATTCTTCCCACTGATGTAAACAATGAGGCACTATTCCTTTCACTGTCCCCAACAACGAGGCACAATTCCTAACACTATCACCAATTAAGGGGCACTATTCCTCCCACTGACCCCAACAGTAGGCTTCAACAAGGTAGAACCATTGCTTCCACCGACTCCAATGGTGAGGCACTACTCCTTCCACTGACCCAATGATAGGGCACTATTCTTTCCACTGACACTAATAATGGGGCACCATTCCTTCCACTGACCTCAACGATAAGGCACTATTCCTCTCATCTACACTAATGATGAGGCAACATTTCTTCCACTGACTGCAACAATAGAACACTATTATTTCCACTGATGCCAATGATGGGGCACTTTTCCTTCCACTGACCCCAACTATAAGGCACTTGTTACATACCTGATGGTGAAGCCTGATGTGCAGTGGTAGGCTTCTCTTTCAGCTCTGGCTCAGGAGCCCTTGCAAGGTAACAGGGAGCACCAGAGCTCAGAGCGGGCACGCAAGCACTATTTCCCCTATTGACCCCACTGATGGGACAATAACCCGCTTACCACTAACCACAGATGCTAAATACATTATTTTAATTCCACTGACCAATTAGCCTGGGACACTGTTTACTCCCACTAATGATAAGGACATTTTCTATTCCCGCTGGCAGTCTGGCCCCCCTAAGATCTGAAGGACAGTGAAATGACCCTTAAGATCAAGGACCCGTTCTAATCTGTGAGTCTTGGGTAATAGTGCACAACATGGCAGTCTTATGCCCCGTACACACGATCGGACATTGATCGGACATTCCGACAACAAAATCCATGGATTTTTTCCGACGGATGTTGGCTCAAACTTGTCTTGCATACACACGGTCACACAAAGTTGTCGGAAAATCCGATCGTCCTGAACGTGGTGACTTAAAACACGTACGTCGGGACTATAAATGGGGCAGTAGCTAATACCTTTCGTCTCTTAACCACTTGACGACCGCCTCACGCCGATTTACGTCGGCAAGGTGGCACGGACAGGCAAAATCACGTACATATACGTGATTTGCCTTCCGCGGGTGGGTGGTCCGATCGGACCCCCCCCCCCGGTGCCCGAGGCGGTCGTCTTTTGTCCAGCGGCGATCAGAGGTGAGGGGGAGGCCATCCGTTCATGGCCCCCCCCTCGCGATCGCCGCCGGCCAATCACATCATTCCTTTGCTGCTGTATGCTAAACAGCAGCAAAGGAAATTATGTCATCTCTCCTCGGCTCGGTAATTTCCGTTCCGGCCCAAGGAGAGAAGACAGGTATGTGAGTGCACAACACTACACACACACAGTAGAACATGCCAGGCACACAAAACACCCCGATCCCCCCCCCGATCGCCCCCCGATCCCCCCCCAATCACCCCCCCGTCACAAACTGACACCAGCAGTTTTTTTGTTTTTTTTTCTGATTACTGCATTGGTGTCAGTTTGTGACAGTTACAGTGTTGGGACAGTTAGTATTACCCCCCTGTAGGTCTAGGATACCCCCCTAACCCCCCCTAATAAAGTTTTAACCCCTTGATCACCCCCTGTCACCAGTGTCGCTAAGCGATCATTTTTCTGATTGCTGTATTAGTGTCGCTGGTGACGCTAGTTAGGGACGTAAATATTTAGGTTCGCCGTCAGCGTTTTATAGCGACAGGGACCCCCATATACTACCGAATAAATGTTTTAATCCCTTGATTGCCCCCTAGTTAACCCTTTCACCACTGATCACCGTATAACTGTTACGGGTGACGCTGGTTAGTTTGTTTATTTTTTATAGTGTCAGGGCACCCGCCGTTTATTACCGAATAAAGGTTTAGCCCCCTGATCGCCCGGCGGTGATATGCGTCGCCCCAGGCAGCGTCAGATTAGCGCCAGTACCGCTAACACCCACGCACGCAGCATACGCCTCCCTTAGTGGTATAGTATCTGATCGGATCAATATCTGATCCGATCAGATCTATACTAGCGTCCCCAGCAGTTTAGGGTTCCCAAAAACACAGTGTTAGCGGGATCAGCCCAGATACCTGCTAGCACCTGCGTTTTGTCCCTCCGCCCGGCCCAGCCCAAGTGCAGTATCGATCGATCACTGTCACTTACAAAACACTAAACGCATAACTGCAGCGTTCGCAGAGTCAGGCCTGATCCCTGCGATCGCTAACAGTTTTTTTGGTAGCATTTTGGTGAACTGGCAAGCACCAGCCCCAGGCAGCGTCAGGTTAGCGCCAGTAGCGCTAACACCCACGCACGCACCGTACAGCTCCCTTAGTGGTATAGTATCTGATCGGATCAATATCTGATCAGATCTATACTAGCGTCCCCAGCAGTTTAGGGTTCCCAAAAACGCAGTGTTAGCGGGATCAGCCCAGATACCTGCTAGCACCTGCGTTTTGCCCCTCCGCCCGGCCCAGCCCAGCCCACCCAAGTGCAGTATCGATCGATCACTGACACTTACAAAACACTAAATGCATAACTGCAGCGTTCGCAGAGTCAGGCCTGATCCCTGCGATCGCTAACAGTTTTTTTGGTAGTATTTTGGTGAACTGGCAAGCACCAGCCCCAAGCAGCGTCAGATTAGCGCCAGTACCGCTAACACCCACGCACGCACCGTACACCTCCCTTAGTGGTATAGTATCTGAACGGATCAATATCTGACCCGATCAGATCTATACTGGCGTCCCCAGCAGTTTAGGGTTCCCAAAAACGCAGTGTTAGCGGGATCAGCCCAGATACCTGCTAGCACCTGCATTTTGCCCCTCCGCCCGGCCCAGCCCACCCAAGTGCAGTATCGATCGATCACTGTCACTTACAAAACACTAAACTAAACTGCAGCATTCGCAGAGTCAGGCCTGATCCCTGCGATCGCTAACAGTTTTTTTGGTAGCTTTTTATTGAACTGGCAAGCGCCAGCGGCCTAGTACACCCCGGTCGTAGTCAAACCAGCACTGCAGTAACACTTGGTGACGTGGCGAGTCCCATAAATGCAGTTCAAGCTGGTGAGGTGGCAAGCACAAGTAGTGTCCCGCTGCCACCAAGAAGACAAACACAGGCCCGTCGTGCCCATAATGCCCTTCCTGCTGCATTCGCCAATCCTAATTGGGAACCCACCGCTTCTGCAGCGCCCGTACTTCCCCCATTCACATCCCCAACCAAATGCAGTCGGCTGCATGAGAGGCATTTTCTTTATGTCCTCCCGAGTACCCCTACCCAACGAACCCCCAAAAAAGATGTCGTGTCTGCAGCAAGCGCGAATATAGGCGTGACACCCGCTATTATTGTCCCTCCTGTCCTGACAATCCTGGTCTTTGCATTGGTGAATGTTTTGAACGCCACCATTCATTAGTTGAGTATTAGCGTAGGGTACAGCATTGCACAGACTAGGCACACTTTCACAGGGTCTCCCAAGATGCCATCGCATTTTGAGAGACCCGAACCTGGAACCGGTTACTGTTATAAAAGTTAGTTACAAAAAAAAGTGTAAAAAAAAAATAAAAAAAATATATAAAATAAAAAAAAATAGTTGTCGTTTTATTGTTCTCTCTCTCTCTATTCTCTCTCTCTTGTTCTGCTCTTTTTTACTGTATTCTATTCTGCAATGTTTTATTGTTATTATGTTTTATCATGTTTGCTTTTCAGGTATGCAATTTTTTTATACTTTACCGTTTACTGTGCTTTATTGTTAACCATTTTTTTGTCTTCAGGTACGCCATTCACGAATTTGAATGGTTATACCAGAATGATGCCTGCAGGTTTAGGTATCATCTTGGTATCATTCTTTTCAGCCAGTGGTCGGCTTTCATGTAAAAGCAATCCTAGTGGCTAATTAGCCTCTAGACTGCTTTTACAAGCCGTGGGAGGGAAAGCCCCCCCCCACCGTCTTCCGTGTTTTTCTCTGGCTCTCCTGTCTCAACAGGGAACCTGAGAATGCAGCCGGTGATTCAGCCAGCTGACCATAGAGCTGATCAGAGACCAGAGTGGCTCCAAACTCTATGGCCTAAGAAACCGGAAGCTACGAGCATTTTATGACTTAGATTTCGCCGGATGTAAATAGCGCCATTGGGAAATTGGGGAAGCATTTTATCACACCGATCTTGGTGTCATCAGATGCTTTGAGGGCAGAGGAGAGATCGAGGGTCTAATAGACCCCAATTTTTTCAAAAAAGAGTACCTGTCACTACCTATTGCTATCATAGGGGATATTTACATTCCCCGAGATAACAATAAAAATGATTAAAAAAAAAAAAATGAAAGGAACAGTTTAAAAATAAGATAAAAAAGCAAAAAAAATAATAAAGAAAAAAAAAAAAAAAAGCACCCCTGTCGCCCCCTGCTCTCGCGCTAAGGCGAACGCAAGCGGCGGTCTGTCGTCAAACGTAAACAGCAATTGCACCATGCATGTGAGGTATCGCCGCGAAGGTCAGATCGAGGGCAGTAATTTTTGCAGTAGACCTCCTCTGTAAATCTAAGGTAGTAACCTGTAAAGGCTTTTAAAGGCTTTTAAAAATGTATTTATTTTGTTGCCACTGCACGTTTGTGCGCAATTTTAAAGCATGTCATGTTTGGTATCCATGTACTCGGCCTAAGATCATCTTTTTTATTTCATCAAACATTTGGGCAATATAGTGTGTTTTAGTGCATTAAAATTTAAAAAAGTGTGTTTTTTCCCCAAAAAATGCGTTTGAAAAATCGCTGCGCAAATACTGTGTGAAAAAAAAAATGAAACACCCACCATTTTAATCTGTAGGGCATTTGCTTTAAAAAAATATATAATGTTTGGGGGTTCAAAGTAATTTTTTTGCAAAAAAAAATAACTTTTTCATGTAAACAATGAGTGTCAGAAAGGGCTTTTGTCTTCAAGTGGTTAGAAGAGTTGGTGATGTGTGACATAAGCTTCTAAATGTTGTGCATAAAATGCCAGGACAGTTCAAAACCCCCCCAAATGACCCCATTTTGGAAAGTAGACACCCCAAGCTATTTGCTGAGAGGCATGTCGAGTCCATGGAATATTTTATATTGCGACACAAGTTGCGGGAAAGAGACAAATTTTTTTTTTTTTTTTTGCACAAAGTTGTCACTAAATGATATATTGCTCAAACATGCCATGGGAATATGTGAAATTACACCCCAAAATACATTCTGCTGCTTCTCCTGAGTACGGGGATACCACATGTGTGAGACTTTTTGGGAGCCTAGCCGCGTACGGGACCCCGAAAACCAAGCTCCGCCTTCAGGCTTTCTAAGGGCGTGAATTTTTGATTTCACTCTTCACTGCCTATCACAGTTTCGGAGGCCATGGAAAGCCCAGGTGGCACAAAACCCCCCCAAATGACCCCATTTTGGAAAGTAGACACCCAAAGCTATTTGCTGAGAGGTATAGTGAGTATTTTGCAGACCTCACTTTTTGTCACAAAGTTTTGAAAATTGAAAAAAGAAAAAAAAAAAAGTTTTTTCTTGTCTTTCTTCATTTTCATAGACAAATGAGAGCTGCAAAATACTCACCATGCCTCTCAGCAAATAGCTTGGGGTGTCTACTTTCCAAAATGGGGTCATTTGGGGGGGTTTTGTGCCACCTGGGCATTCCATGGCCTCCGAAACTGTGATAGGCAGTGAAGAGTGAAATCAAAAATTTACACCCTTAGAAATCCTGAAGGCGGTGCTTGGTTTTCGGGGCCCCGTACGCGGCTAAGCTCCCAAAAAGTCCCACACATGTGGCATCCCCATACTCAGGAGAAGCAGCTGAATGTATTTTAGGGTGCAATTCCACATAGGCCCATGGCCTGTGTGAGCAATATATCATTTAGTGACAACTTTTTGTAAATTTTTTTTTTTTTTTTTGTCATTATTCAATCACTTGGGACAAAAAAAATAAATATTCAATGGGTTCAACATGCCTCTCAGCAATTTCCTTGGGGTGTCTACTTTCCAAAATGGGGTCATTTGGGGGGGTTTTGTACTGCCCTGCCATTTTAGCACCTCAAGAAATGACATAGGCAGTCATAAACTAAAAGCTGTGTAAATTACAGAAAATGTACCCTAGTTTGTAGACGCTATAACTTTTGCGCAAACCAATAAATATATGCTTATTGACATTTTTTTTACCAAAGACATGTGACCGAATACATTTTGGCCTAAATGTATGACTAAAATTTAGTTTATTGGATTTTTTTTATAACAAAAAGTAGAAAATATCATTTTTTTTCAAAATTTTCGGTCTTTTTCCGTTTATAGCGCAAAAAATAAAAACTGCAGAGGTGATCAAATACCATCAAAAGAAAGCTCTATTTGTGGGAAGAAAAGGACACAAATTTCGTTTGGGTACAGCATTGCATGACCGCGCAATTAGCAGTTAAAGCGACGCAGTGCCAAATTGGAAAAAGACCTCTGGTCCTTAGGCAGCATAATGGTCCGGGGCTCAAGTGGTTAATTTATTCTGAGCATGCGTGGCACTTTGTGCGTCGGATTTGTGTACACACGATCGGAATTTCCGACAACGGATTTTGTTGTCGGAAAATTTTATAGCAAGCTCTCAAACTTTGTGTGTCGGAAATTCCTATGGAAAATGTGTGATGGAGCCCACACACGGTCGGAATTTCCGACAACAAGGTCCTATCACACATTTTCCATCGGAAAATCCTATTGTGTGTACAGGGCATTAGTGTGCCCTCCTCCACGGCTAACAGGTTCATTCCTCACAGCCACCACCTTCACCTTTCTTTTTCTGAATCCAGGTTCTTCTTCACTAATTGAGTGGCAAGTGACAATGAACATCCCACTCACCCACTCCGGAGTTACATTATCCTGTCACCCTGCTTCACAGATCTTAATGTATAAGGTGAAAACATAATTTAGGGCTTAGGTGATGACTTCTAAACAAATACTGTTTTTCTGAGCTATCATGTAGAAGAGTTCAGCTGTAAATTCTAATTTGGATAAACCAAAATTCTATATCAGGTAATGTGTTTGTGCAACCCCCAGATCCTGAGGGTCAAGTATTCCTCTTTAGTCAGCATTGATGTATAACATGTCTACATCTTACTGAATCTGAAATGCTCCTATTTTAAATTTTCTATTAAGTGCAACATTTGTGTTGTGCGCTTTTTTCTTTAACGTGAAAGGGGAGAAAAAGGGGCCAAGCCACCAATGGTGTAGCAGGATTTTTTTTAACTGTGTATGTTAAAATATAATAAAATTTCACTCACAAAAGTCTCTTAAAACAGGCATATAACAAGTTCCTTGTGAAGCTGCCAGTGTAGCGTCCAGTCCCAACAGAGACTGCTAAGATGACTGGAGCACAGTGGAAGTGTTTCGTCATCAGAGGCTGACAAGGAGGTGCAGTTTGGCCTCCGAAACATGTTCCAGATTGGCTACAGAGTCTGTGGTATCCAACAGCTCTTTTTTTGAGTCTCCCTTAGTGGTTCTCTGGCAGTTTGCCTGAATCCCTGGCTTCCTCAGCAGTCTCTGTCGGGACTGGACTCTGCACTGGTGGCTCCACATGGAGCTTCTTATATGCCTGTTTTAAGCACAGTTGAATAAATCCTGCTACACTATTGGCAGCTTGGTGCTCCTTTCTCCCCCTCCTTTTCTTCTATTGCAGCTTTCGGGTTCACAGCCCATTCACAGAAGCAGCCTAACTCCAGCTAGCTGTGTCAGCAAGAGACTATCCACTGATGATAGCCCAGACCTCCGGGGTATATAGGTCTATATATACAGTGGAGACGGGAAGTATTCGGACCCCCTTAAATTTTTCACTCTTTGTTATATTATAGCCATTTGCTAAAATCATTTAAGTTCATTTTTTCATTTGTTCATTTTTCCTCATTAATGTAAACACAGCACCCCGTATTGACAGAAAAACACAGAATTGTTGACATTTTTGCAGATTTATTAAAAAAAGAAAAACTGAAATATCACATGGTCCTAAGTATTCAGACCCTTTGCTGTGACACTCATATATTTAACTCAGGTGCTGTCCATTTCTTCTGATCATCCTTGATCAGCTCACAGTGCATGTCAGAGCAAATGAGAATCATGAGGTCAAAGGAACTGCCTAAAGAGCTCAGAGACAGAATTGTGGCAAGGCACAGATCTGGCCAAGGTTACAAAAAAATTTCTGCTGCACTTCAGGTTCCTAAGAGCACAGTGGTCTCCATAATCCTTATGGAAGATGGAATGGAAGTTCCAATGGAAGATGTCTGGGATGACCAGAACCCTTCCTAGAGCTGGCTGTCCGGCCAAACTGAGCTATCGGGGGAGAAGAGCCTTGGTGAGAGAGGTAAAGAAGAACCCAAAGATCACTGTGGCTAAGCTCCAGAGATGCAGTCGGGAGATGGGAGAAAGTTGTAGAAAGTCAACCATCACTTCAGCCCTCCACCAGTCGGGGCTTTATGGCAGAGTGGCCCGACGGAAGCCTCTCCTCAATGCAAGACACACGAAAGCCTGCATGGTGTTTGCTAAAAACACCTGAAGGACTCCAAGATGGTGAGAAATAAGATTCTTTGGTCTGATGAGACCAAGATAGAACTTTTTGGTCTTAATTCTAAGCAGTATGTGTGGAGAAAATCAGGCACTGCTCATCACCTGTCCAAAACAGTCCCAACAGTGAAGCATGGTGGTGGAGGCATCATGCTGTGGGTGTGTTTTTCAGCTGCAGGGACAGGACGACTGGTTTCAATCGAGGGAAAGATGAATGCAGCCAAGTACAGGGATATCCTGGACAAAAACCTTCTCCAGAGTGCTCAGGACCTCAGACTGGGCTGAAGGTTTACCTTCCAACAAGACAATGACCCTAAGCACACAGCTAAAATAACGAAGGAGTGGCTTCACAACAACTCCGTGACTGTTCTTGAATGGCCCAGCCAGAGCCCTGACTTAAACCCAATTGAGCATCTCTGGAGAGACCTAAAAATGGCTGTCCACCAACGTTTACCATCCAACCTGGCAGAACTGGAGAGGATCTGCAAGGAGGAATGGCAAAGGATCCCCAAAGCCAGGTGTGAAAAACAAAAAGGGTGCTTCTACTAAATACTGAGCAAAGGGTCTGAATACTTAGGACCATGTGATATTTCAGTTTTTCTTTTTTAATAAATTTTCAAAAATGTCAACAATTCTGTGCTTTTCTGTCAATATGGGATGCTGTGTGTACATTAATGAGGAAAAAAAAATGAACTTAAATGATTTTAGCAAATGGCTGCAATATAACAAAGAGTTAAAAATTTAAGGGGGTCTGAAAACTTTCCGTCCCCACTGTACATGCATATATCTTTTTTATTTTATATAATTGCTTATCAGCATTATTTGATGTGTACCTACTCTCATCTGATGTCAATATAGTCCCTCATACACTATTCAATCTGATTGCTTAAGATCATCCCTTGATTGCAACAAGTTACAAGTGTAGTGCTGAGTGTTGGTAGTTTTTCTCTTTAGAGCGAGACTGAAATAGGAAGGCTGCTAAGCGTGATGCTGATTATTTGGCCTCAATAAGTCCTAAAGCAATATTATTTGAAAGAGAGAAGGACTAGGACCTCTCCAATTGAGTCCTGCCTCTTCCAAGAAAAGGAGTTTGGGACTATTACGGTACCAAAGGGATATGGACAAAGATATATATAAAATCTTTCAGTTTACTGAAAAATAAGACATTAAAAAGTCCATATATGGACTCAATTATAAGTAAACAATAACATAGTACAAAAATGTTTACAGCAATGTTGACAAGGAAAATTTGTTAATAAGAATTTTCCTTGTCAACATTGCTGTAAACATTTTTGTACTATGTAATTGTTTACTTATAATTGTGTCTATATATGGACTTTTTAATGTCTTATTTTTCAATAAACTGAAAGGTTATATATATATATATATATATATATATATATATATATATCTTTGTCCATATCCCCTTGGTACCGTAATAGTCCCAAACTCCTTTTCTTGGAAGAGGCAGGACTCAATTGGAGAGGTCCTAGTCGTTCTCTCTTTCAAATAATATTGCTTTAAACATTTAAAGGATGATGGTACCTATTAATGATACAATACCCTTTTTCTAATTCTGTGGCATTCACTTGATTATTGTCAATAAGTCCTAAGTCAATTGTACCAGGACAAATATGCAGATCAATGAACTCCATATGGGCTTAAAACTTCTAAACTACATACTTTGTTTGGGTCAACAACTTACAAATTATTGGAGCAAGAGGGTCAGCATAGCCGCCAGGTAGCTTACATTTTCAGGTGCAGGTCAGCAATGGCAGTTTCCATATTTGTCTCAATCTTCTTGAATAAATAAACGGACACTAAAATCATTACTGAACATGAAAAGCATAAGGGGTGCACAGCCTACTTTCTCAAGGTTCCAATTTTTCCTTTCTGGTCTAATGTATTAGTCCAATGAAAGTGAACCCCAGCCAAATAAATTTTTGAAGCTTGGATGGAGTGGGAACAGTGGGAAAATCCATTAAGATTTAAAGGAGTTGTAAAGGCACAAGGTTTTTTTATCTTAACCTCCCTGGCGGTTTTCCCGAGTGTGGCTCGGGGTTAAAATTCAGTCCCATTAACGGTAACCCCGAGCCACACTCGGGATTACATCTCAGGATCCTGATGCGACGTTACTTACCTTGTACCCAGGATCCTGCGATGTCCCCCGCTGTGTCTGCAGGCTCTGTCTCCTCTGAAGCCTCTCCGTGCCAGGCTCCATTCCCTGCAAGCGTCGCGACGCACGGGGGCGGAGCCTGGCGGCAAATTCAAAAAAACTGTAAAAATCATAACACATGCAGTACTGTAATCTTACAGATTACAGTACTGTATGAAATTATTTCACATCCCTTTTGTCCCCAGTGCTTTGGCCCATGCCCTGCATGCAGTTTTATATTATATATACTGTTCTTTCTGCCTGGAAACTGGAGATTGTCCATAGCAACCAAAAAGTGTCCCTTTACGTCAAAAGTGGCTTTAGAACAGCTAGAAAACAGCGATAGTAAATTAGAACACTTGCAGAATTGAGCGATATAAATCGTGGGGAAATTTATTTTATTATTATTATATATATTTTTTTATTATTTATTTTTATTTATTATATTATAATTTATGTTTTTGTGTTTCAAACTTTATCATACCCGGGATATCTACTAGACTCTTGTTTGGACAGATTTAAGTGTGTTATTGTTAAGAATTACAGGCCTACAATATAAAACACCAAATTTCCATGCAAAATAATTGTACCGCTTTCAGCACCTAAAATCCGAAATAATCATACCGCCAGGGAGGTTAATGCATTCTATCCATTAAGGTAAAAAAACCATGATCGCCTCAGCCATCCAGTACACTCCTCCTGATTGGCTGAGACGGAGCAGCGGCGCTATTGGCTCCCATGGCTGTCAAAGTCAGCCAATCAGGGGAGAGAGGGGGCGGGGCAAGATCAGGGCTCCATGTCTGAATGGATACACGGAGCTCCGACGCAGCTTGGGTGATCCCCTGTAGCAAGCTGCTGGGTGAGGGGCACTTAAAGGAGGGAGGGACTAGGAGCAGGAAAGAGGGACCCAAGAAGAGGAGGATCCAGGATGATCTGTGCAAAACCAACTGCACAGAGGAGGTAAGTATAACATGTTTGTTATTTAAAAAAAAAAACAAAAAAACCCACGAGCCTTTACAATCACTTTAATTGCAGTTTCTGTTCTGCGCTGGGGAAATTTCTACCTACTTTGTATAATGAAGACACAGCAAGAAGTAATTGGAAAGATTCCCGAAGTGAAAGGAAATTCCACCTTTAGAGACTATTCTTTTTCTGGTGACAACTCAAAAAAGCGGAAGTTATATAGGTTCAGTAACATTAGTTACCTCTCACAAAGTCTATCCCACATCCTGCTGATTATGCCTTAAGCCTCGTACACACGATCGGATTTTCCGCAGACAAAACCTCTGACTTTTGTCCGGAGGACGTTGGCCAGGAACTTGTCTTGCATACAAATGGCAAGGAATTGTCGGCCAACAAATATGAACGTAGTGACGTACTACGTGGGTTTTCCTTCTGCTAATTTCGTGTTAGTAGAAGTTTAGTGAGTGTTGATTCGCGCTTTTCATTTAGTTTCTGAACGGCTGTTCGTCAACCAGACATGTTACGGAATCGGAGGAGATAACGTGTTATTTATTATTGGCCTTGGAGTTATTGCTTTGATCCAAGTCCAGTCCAGGAACAGGAGGAGGAGTTCTTGGACCAAAAATTGGTTGCTTTATTAATCGTGACCAATTATGTCATATGCCTTTGCTGTGGGAGCTCCAGGAGAATAATCCGGATGATTTTCAGAATTTTCTCCGGATGACGGACCCCTGCTTTCACCAACTCTTGGCATTCTTGATCCCCTATATTAAGAAGGACACATGCACAAGGATTTTATTTTATTTACAATGAACTTTTTGGTTAAGTTCTATTGGCAGATAGCATGTCTAATTTTATTTGTTTTTTTTTTTTACTGCACAATAAAAAAAAATTGTGAAGAATACTTGGCTATGTGTTTTACTTCAAAATGACAGTTTGTATTTTTTAAAATGTAACTGCCTACTCCCAATGTAAAAATTAACAAGGGACACCAACATAGTTGTATCTTTGATCCTAAAAACTACAGTATAATGGTGCTGTGGTAACTTGCACCAAAAAAAAAAAAAAAACAAAAACAAACACACAACAAGCATAGTAATATTATTCTTGATATCACTAGAAAAAAAAAAGCCTTGAAAATTCATTTGCCATAACTCCATCAGTATCACCAGCAAAGCAGCTTCATTATTATCCCATTATATAAAGAAGAAGCAAATGTGCGCTGCATTTTGAGATTTCATAATTTGCCACGTTACAAATGTTAATTTTCCAATATGAACGCTAGTTTACAAGACCGACTGCTTCCAACTCGTCCTTGCTTCCGAGCATGCATTTTTGTACTTTGGACTTTTGTCCAGAGGACTTGTGTACAGACATTCGGAAAATCCGACAACAGACATTTGTCCGTGGAAAATTTTAAAGCCTGCCATCCAACATTTGTCTGCGGAAAATCCGACAACAATTGTCCGATGGCCCGTACAAAACGGTCGGATTTTCGCCAACAGCCTGTCATCACACAATTCTCGTTGGAAAATCCGATCATGTGTACGAGGCTTTAGTGTAGAAATTATGGTTTCTCTTCCCAAGCATGATTAGCTGTGACCTAAATAGGAACTATTTATCTGAGCCTGGGATTTTTGTGCTGCTGTTCAGTTACATTATGGCTGGGACTATGAAGCTTCTGCTGTGCAGAAGATCACTCTGCCCCGCAGTGCTACTATTGAGATCAAAAGCAAAGTGCTAGAACGTACATACCAGTGCTTGGCTCAGAAGCTTGGCCCCAATCTGCTGGACCCTAGAATTAAATATAACTCATGGGACGGGACCAGGGACAGCTGGGATGTATGCAATAGCCACATTAAAATTCCCCACAGTACAGGTTCAATTTATTTCCTTATTGCAGAATAATGGAGGTAAACACGCAAAATGTTCAAATATATTTTGCATGTTTTTTAAAAAAAAAAAAAAAAAAGGCACCCGTCAAGATGGTCATAAAAATTGGAAAACACTCTAAACTGAAAAGTCATCCCATTAAAGCTAAAATTAGGATGCTATAATTTATACGAAAATCATCCCTCATTTTGTACTCTTTGTAATGCATCTTTCAATCTGTCCATGATGGCAATAGGACCCGAGTAATTATTGGTTTCCAAGTCTCCTAACATCTTCTGATATTGAAGTGGTAAATCATTCTGCTTTGCTCCCATGCACAAGACCTGCCAGAAAAAAAATAAAATCGTTATAACATAAGCTGTTGAACTAGTTTTTATGTGACACCAATTTCTATAAACAAGATTTACGTGTTCAACACTCAAACTTCTGCATGCATATTTTGCATATTTTTTTTAAAGCACACTACAGGGTTGGTTTACTAAAGACCAAAAAGTTTTACTTTGGCTAAGCTAAGAAAAATTTCCCTTGCAATGTGGTGAAAATTCATTTTGCAAAGAATACCCAGTCGCATTCAAGGAAAGTATAAAACAAACACACACACACACACACACTTTGCTTGCACATGATTGGGTAATGCAAGTCAGCAGAGCTTCATCTCATTCACTAAGCTAAGAGAAAATTTCCTTGCAAAGTAAACAGCCTATTTGTCTTTATTAACCGCTTCCCTACCCGGCCATAGACAAATGACGTCCACAGATGGGATCTCCCATCCTGGGTGGACGTCATATGACGGCCTCGAGTTCCCGGCCGCCTAGGGGGCGCGCGCGCCCCCGCCGCGTTGCTCGGGACCCGGTGCATGTGCCCGGCGGCCGCGATGTCCGCCGGGCACCTGCGATTGCCCGTTAAACGGGCCGGACCGTGGATCTGTGTGTGTGTGTGTAAACACACAGATCCACGTCCTATCAGTTCAGATGAGAGCGATCTGTGTTCCCAGAACAGCGGAACACTGATCGGTCTCCTCCCCTTGTGCGTCCCCTACCCCTACAGTTAGAAGCATTCCCTAGGAAACACATTTAACCCCTCCCCGCCCCCTAGTGGTTAACTCCTTCACTGCCTGTCACATTTACACAGTAATCAATGCAATTTTATAGCATTGATCGCTGTATAAATGTGAATGGTCCCAAAAATGTGTCAAAAGTGTCCGAGGGGTCCGCCATAATGTCACGGTCACGAAAAAAAAAAAAAAAAAATATCTGATCGCCGCTATTATTGGTATAAAAAAAATAAATAATTTTTTTTAAAAAATGCCATAAATCTATCCCGTATTTTATAGACGCTATAACTTTTGCGCAAACCAATCAATATACGCTTATTGCGATTTTTTTTTACCAAAAATATGTAGAAGAATACGTATCGGCCGAAACTGAGGAAAAAAATTTGTTTTTTTTTTTTTTTTTTTTAAATTGGGATATTTATTATAGCAAAAAGTAAAAAATATTGTGTTTTTTTCAAAATTGTCGCTCTTCTTTTGTTTATAGCGCAAAAAATAAAAAACGCAGAGGTGATCAAATACCACCAAAAGAAAGCTCTATTTGTGGGGAAAAAAGGACGTCAATTTTGTTTGGGTACAACATCGCACGACCGCGCAATTGTCGTTTAAAGTGCGACAGTGCTGAAAACTAAAAATTGGTCTGGGAAGGAAGGGGGTGAAAATGCCCGGTATTGAACCGGTTAAATCATCCTTTACATGACATAACATACACATTGGGGTTGATTTACTAAAGACAAATAGGCTGTTCACTTTGCAAGGGAAGTTGCACGGTGCATCCCCAAATCTTAGTGAATGTGGCAAAGTTCTACTTTGCAAACAATACCCATTCACGTGCAAGAATGTTCAATTTTTTCTCTTAAAAACCGCGAACACACAAGGGGGTTGATTTACTAAAACTGAAGAGTGCAAAAATCTAGTGCAGCTCTGCTTAGAAACCAATCAGCTTCCAGTTTTTTTTGGCAAACAAGCTGAAGTTAGAAGCCGATTGGCTACCATGCACAGCTGCACCAGAATTTGCACTCTCCAGTTTTAGTAAATCTCCCCCAAAGCATTTTTGTTTGCACATGATTGGAAACTTGAAGTCAGCAGAGTTCCACCTCATTCACTAAGCTCTGCAGCCAATTCCTTTGTGAAGTACAACTTCCTTTGCAAAATGAACAGTGCATCTGCCGTTAGTGAATCAACCCCAATAAAGCCGAAAGTATTGTGGACACCCGATCACCACACCTATATGAGAGTCTGTTGAACATCCAAATTGCAATCCCAGTGAGCTGTAATATGAACCGGCATCCATCCCCCTTGTGCTTTAACAGCCTCCAGTTTTCTGGGAAGGCTTTCCTAAAGACTTTAGAGTACGTATATGGGAATTTGTGCTCATTCAGTCCAAAAGAGTTTAGGCTGGGTTTACACTGAAGCATGGAGTGGCTCACAGCAGGGGTCCGATGCATCCTTGTTCATCGTTTCAGGTCCAATTTCAGTCCGAATTTTTGGCTGAATTCGGACCAGAAGACGCACAGAACTATTCTAAAGTCGCTCTGATCTGGTCACATGACCGGCTTCCAGTGGCAGCTTTTGTGTAGAGGAGGGACAGCTGATAATTGATGCCCCATAGTAAGCCAATGGGTGACATCATCATCCAGGCTCTGCAGCTATTGTCAGCGATCTCTCCAATGAAGCTGGCGCCAGAGAGATCATGTGGCCGGAGCAGAGCGACTTCAGAATAGGCAAGTATAGGCATCTTTTCTTTTCTTACAGGGTAAAAAAAAAAAAAAATAAATAAAATACAGCGATACTTAGGTTCACGCTTCTGTTCACAAACAACTCGTGTTGTTCGTGTACAGAAGAGTTCACAAAAATTTGCTTCGGTACACAAGCCACAGCCCTCTTCCCTGCTCTGACATATTGAGAAAAGCAGTGCAAGATGAGAGAGTCTTAGGAGAACCTGTCCACTCAGGGGTTTCTGCCCCCTGACTACCATGAGGGTGGGCTCACTTGATTGGGAATCATGGAAAAACAGTTCATTTTATATTTTCATTTTTGAAAAGCCTGCAGCGTGTGAAACACACCTAAAAACTCCACCCAGTGCCGAAAAAAAAAAAGTGCACACACATAAAGAGTGACACAAAACGTGCAACGGGTGTTACACTAGTCCTTCCTAGGAAGGACCTTACCCTTATCCCCCGGGGTGTTATGCTCCAGACGGGGACTGAGGTACTTCATTTGGGTCCATCTGGCCGAAACCAGACGGACTCCCTTTCTCTGGAAGGTCTGCCGAGACAGACCCACCCAAGTACTCGGTGGGACTCCCCCAAAGGGAGACCCCATGAGAGAGGGTGAACTAAGCAAAAAGGCCATGTCCACCCAAGACGTTCAGGGTAGGCCAGAGGACCCACGCCTTACTAATCACACAGTGACAAACGTGTAACACATCCACAAAAGAATACAAAGAAGTGACAAACATGCGGTACAATAAATAGGAAAGTGAGGAGAAGGAAGTGGGAGAAGTGAAAGAGTGACCATTGTGCAATACAATGGCCAGGCCCTTCGGCCAGGAATAAAAATTTCCCCTGGTCCTAGCCAAAAGGCTCGGCCCTAGAGGCAGGTGTGAAAAACATGTGTATGGTGAAGTGACCATGGTGCCATAAAGCAAAGTGACCCTCACTCAGTGATTGTACGGCACCCCTGAACTGCCACTTCAGGGGCACATTCACCACAGGCTTTTCTTCCCAACCCTGACCAACAACCCAGACCAGTGCAGCCCCCACTCCACACAGGAAGGCCTGAAGTTCTGGGAGCTTAGGGAGAGCCCTGGATAAAGACTCAACCGTCGCTCCCATCCCTCCTACCCAATTACATTCAGGAGATACTAACCACTCCTCCCCCCCTTAAAAGGAGGAGCCGGTGTTCTCTCCCGAATAACTGTCCAGAGCGAGGACTACACCAATCCAGGCCAGAAGGCCAGGGACCCGACCCTCTGGCCAGACCCAATGCAGCACCCATCCCCACCAGGAGCACCCTTCCAAAAGGTTCAGACGCAACCAGTGGTAGGCCCCCAGGAATCTGCCAGGCAGCTCAACATAATTTCTGCTGAAACTGCCCTTCCAGGCATAATTACACCATTGGATTTGCCAGCCCTTATGGGAGCAGCACAACGCCTCCTCTGGCAACTGATAAGAATAGATACTACACTTGATCTTAGCTGAAAAACATTATCATGCACTCAGACGATCTTTTCTTGGATGCACAGTGCTGTTTTCTGGCCCCTAGATTAGTCATTTAAATTGGGGTTTGGGATGGTTTCAAAAGGGATTAAAGAGGAGCTATAGGTTTTTTTCTTTTTAGATGTACACATGAAAGAGGTCATCTTGATGTCGTTAAATAGCCAACACACTGTTTTTGTGGTTTCATAGCAACCACCGCCATATTGATGACTGTATAACAGAAACTGGACCTGTATATCTCACGGGCACCATGTTGTTGACTAAAAAAGGCCAGACGGTAAAAACATTTATCAATGCCTTACTACCAAACTGCCACAAGTTGAGGCGCACAATTGTCTAAATGGCATTGTAACATTAACAGTACCCTTCAGTGGAAACACCTGAACTCAGACATATACAAACATTTTACCATCTATAGCACCTGTAGAACAGTACCAATTATCCCCTTTATCCCATTTAAGCCGGCACCTACCATCCACGAAAGAAGGCTCGTTACATAAAGCATTGAAAAGTAAATAATCCATTTGTGATTGTACTGTAAATTTGAAGTCCGATCATCTAGCAGAAATCCCATTGTGTTAGCTTACAGTAAAGCTCTAATGCCATTTTGGACTACGGGGGCATGTGATAGAAAGAATCACCTTTCTTCTCGCTGCTGCAGGCTTCCTCCTTGCTGAACGACTGCTTCCACAAAGCTGCCCTACTTCACCGGTTGTTACACACTAAATAACTTAATTCCATACAAAGCAAGACCAGTGGTCCTGCATTGTACAAGTAGATGTTGAGGGGCTGCCCATATTTTAGGACTGGAGCATGAGCAAGTAATCAGTAGGAGTAAGTATTTATTGGTTATGTCCCGCTAGACTAAAAGAGCATTAGTACCTTACTATACTGTACTAAAAGAAGACTTTTATCAGCTGATGAAGTTCATATTTCACACTACCCTATGCTCATGAATATTTTGACAGTATGGCTGGGTTCACACTGATGCAAATTGGATGTGGGATTCTCCGCATCCAATTCGTATGTGACTGTGACCGACTCACAATGGAGTCAGTTCACACATCTCCAGAGCGGCTCCGGTGCGAATTGCACAGGGGTCCTGTGCATCTTCTAAAATCCCAGTCATTGCAAAATAACTTTGACTTGTATAAGTTGCTATCAACACATTTTGAGCCCCAATAGATTACCTGCTTGTACTGAGGAGATGTCAGTCCATACACACACTGATTCATCTGATAACATCGGCAAGCAAGTTCTCCGTCTGGTGTCTGGACATTGATCTCTATTGGTTGATAGACACCCCCATCAACTTCCTCCTGGCTAGAGGAAACAAGAAACAGTTTTAGAAGCAATTCATTTATATGTGAAAAGTTGCCACTGCGAGATGATAGATAGATAGATAGATTTATCACACTAGGGAGCCAACACCAAAACAATATTGTCTAGGGAGCTGCTACCACTAAACAGTGTTTATCACCACACCTTCTAGCAATAAGGATAAAAAAAAAAAAAAAAAAAAAATGTTTGGAGTATCCATTCATTTGCATATTAGTAGAGCCTTCAGCTTTGGAAACTGGTCTCTGCGGCATTAATGCCATTTCTATATGGCAGCATCACTCACCCTACATTGCTCTAAATGGCCATGTATTCTTGCTCCAGATTTCTGCAGCATTACCTGGCTCAGAAGCTGAATTGTTGAATCCTAAAGTATATCCAACCCCAATGTAGTTTTATAAAGTAATGTGTATTAAACAATTGTAATGATTTGTTATACAATATGGTTTTGATCTTTTGTAAAGTCCCCCCCCCCCCCCCCCATCTCAGTGCTGCTGATCTCCTCCAGTTTCTTTCAGCCACTTACTGTCTACATGCACTGGCTCCTCTAGGTTGCACACCAGGACATATTTTTTCAGTTAGTGACAATGGTTGACCATGCATGTGCAGCATGTGCTTGAACAGCTAATAACAGTATCTACCAGAGGTAAGTGTCATAACACAGGAACATAATAGGGGTGGTTGTTACTCTATTACAAGAAGTACCCAAACAATGACCTTCATGTTAAAAAGATGAAGATTTTGAAACTATATTGATATATTAAAGATTTGCATCCTAACTTCTAGTAGCTGGTTCCCAGGTTTTGGAAATTTGTCCAGGCCTGATATATCGGTCTTAACCCTACCAAACAAATAGTAAACCAAGGCTGCTCATAGAAATGAGACAGATAAATCTTTCTTAACCTGGCCATACATGGCTTGATTTTGGTGAATTTTTGCTGAATTTTCAAACTGTGGTTAGCCCTGTTGGCATTTGAAAGTTTGCAGGGTGAATAATGACTGCATCCAATCAGATGCACTCATTGTTAAGGTATTCAGACAGCCACAGGTTCTCAAGCTGTCTAAATACAGCAGCTGGCAGAGAAGAGCCCTCCATTCACACTGTTTAGCATGGGTTGGGGAATAAAGTGATTTTACAACTTAGCTCAGCCTTGGAAACCAATTTCCCTTTAGTCAGTTTTTAATGCTGACCTACAGCATGCCATTATTAAATAGTACAGCATGACACAATTTGCAATAAATGACCTTGTTCACCTACATGTCTAAAGAGTCCAAGCTGGAGATGGCCAACTTCCATACAACTCCCCAGACTTCATCTCCTTGGCTTTCCACCACTGTGGCCACTCCTCCATGCCACCTTGTGTTCCAATTGCCTTTGTGGCTCCCAAATGCAAGCCTGAAGTCCTAATATTGAAAGCATATGGAGATTAGTTATGAATATTCCTTGCTGGATACTTCCACATACACAAAATTACAACAAATCCAAAAATGTTCTAAAGCCTTTTATAGTGTTCTCAGAGAAAGATACTTAAAAGTAGAACTATAGACAAATATAGCCCGTCAGATTTTTTTTCACCATCTTTGTCCCATTTCGGATCTTTCCCTTCACTTGCTGTCCCATAGACAATCAGGAAGTGAGAAGAAATCCCTGCAGTGTCCCCATTGGAAGATTTCCCTTCTATTACTTTTTTGGGGACAACTCAAAATTTGTAATTTTCTTTACTTTCACTCGAAAACTGAAAATGGTAAACAGGACAAATAGAAAGGGTGAATCTCCTTAAAGTGGTTGTAAACCCTTTACAACCACTTTTTGCTACAGGTAAGCCTATAATAAAGATGTACCTGTAGCTACCCCGGATATCTCCTAAACCTGCATGGTTTTTTAACAAGAAAAAACCTGCATGGTTTAGGAGATGTCCCCTGTATCTGCATGTGCCGACGTCATCGGCATATGTGCACTAAAGCAACAGCACGTACGTGCCGTTGCTTCAGTGAGTGTGCCGTTACCGGTGTGACGTCATCGCGGCTCCAGCCAATCACAGCGCCGGAGTAACTCCGGGAGTGATGTCGCCAGCCGGAACGGTATATGGAGGACCCTTTCGAGGGCTTCAACCCAAGGGAAGTAAAGTAAAACATTTCATATGGTTACAGTGTAGCATGACAGCGCAACTGTCATTCAAAGTGCGACAGCACTGAAAGCTGAAAAATGGCCTGGGCAGGAAGGGGGTGAAAGTGCCCGGTATTGAAGTGGTTAAAGTAAACCTGCTCTGAATTTGTCTGAGATTTATGGGCCATTTTTCTGTACTAGCTTTGTAGTCAGAATTATTTTCCCCTCACACAGAAGGGGGGGGGGCGGGGGTGTCCCATCTGATGGAAATTCTCCCCGGTAAGGGGTCCCTATCCTCCAGAACACAATTGGCCACATTTATCAAGCAACGTGACAGGTCCTGGCACTCATTATGATCTTGTGAGAATAGGAAGAAATCTCTCCGCCTTTTGTCCTCACCAGTTATCCACACACCCAATTCCAGCCTGAGAAATAAAATATAAAAAGATCGTAAATCTTGTTACACAGCTACTGGTTAACTTGTCTAGTCAAAGTCTGTTAATGATCATGAACATCTTTTGACTCACATAGTTCACTTATTATAGACCGTTCTTAACCAGCATTGAATTTACTGCCAACATGAAATAGTTTTTATAAATAAAATGATATCTAAACCCACGATCGAACATTTTATATATTGCAGCTAACCAGTTCCTAGTAGTGATAGCCTGAAAAATGAAAACAAATGCAGCTATGTACAATATACTTTCAGCAAGTACAGAAATACCACCCAGTAATCCTGTCACATGTGTGGTTTGAACACTGTTTACATTTGTAGGTGTGACTTATGTATGCGTTCGCTTATGTGCGCGAGCATGGAGGGATGCCGATCACATGCGATCTCTGAGCAATGAGAGTTCAGCCACACAGTTGTATGGCTGAATTCTCATTGGATTCGCACAGAAAATAGTGCAGGGACTTGTTTTTCCCCACACTAGAATCGGATAGCATGGGTGTTCTCACATATGTGATCCGATTCCTGTGCAAGTTCACAGTTTGCACTGCGATCTGTGAACTAAACTGGGGGTGTCATTAACTCTGTTAATGACATCCGCAGCGGTTCGCACAAGGCACTGTGAACTGCCTGCTGGAGAGGAGCGATGTGGGAACCGGCCCTGGAATCGCTGGTTCCCGCATCAGTGTGAACCCAGGGTTAAAGAGCACCTGTCATTTCAGATCCATCATGGCAGCGCCTGTTAGCGGGCATCCACTCACCTGCTCCTGCCACGTCCCTCACCTTGTTGTGTCACTTCCGCATCACCAGCCATCCCATTTAAGTGAATGGGACTGTCGGTGAGTCACCAGTGGGTCAGAGGAGGAGGCGCTGCAGGACAGAGATGACAGTTGCTCTTTAAAAATTATGATTTAAAATCGAGTTGATTTAAATCAAGCCTTTTTACTAGTGATTTAAATCAAGTCACCCCCACAAATCTGATGCAGGAGTCTATCATGAAAGCAGAAAATCTGGTACTGCAGGCTGACTTGCTCGACCAGTTTCAGGCAGTGGATGGTGACGGTAAGCGGGGCAGAGCATGGTGACGGTTAACTGGGCAGAGCATGAGTGTACAGAGGCTCACAGGTCACCAGAAACTTTACTCATGTGTACAAAAGAGAAGCGCCAGAAGAGAAGAAAAGCGCCGGTGACACAGTACTCTTCTTCCTCCTTGAGAGTTGATGCTGGACGGCCCTCTTCTTTCATCCATCCCCTGTCATGTCACACACAAGCGCCTGGGATGCATGTGAGAAAAGGGCCAGCGGGATCAGCGCGGCAAAGCAGGATCGCCAATCTACCCGTCCTGATAAGCCAGTACAACTGGCCCTGTTGTACCGGGCCCGGCCAGCAAGGGGGGGGGGCCCAAGCAATCTGAACAGAGTTTAGAATAAAAAAATTAATAAAAAAAAAAAAAAGTCTGACTGCACAGGGCTGACCGAGGGAGGAGTAGAGCGTCACCCCAGGAGCCTGGTCATCGCCACCGCTCAGATAAGACACCCCTCGGGTCTATGGGTAAGAGAGGAGCAGACCTGTGTTCCTCTCAGCACCCAAGCCTCCCTCCCCCCTCCTTGGGAAGGACAGAGCAGGCAGGACAACACACCCGGAGCTCTCCTCAAGGCAAGATATAACAGGTGACAGATCGCATTCTTCTCCTGTGAGTCACCATTGTTCTGCCTCAGTACAAATCTGTGCTGTAAACTTGCACTGTACCTCAGCAGGACAGGTCTGGTGAAAGCAAAATTTCACAAAATCATTCTTTTTTAAAATATGTGTATGTTGAATATATTTATGTAGCACCTGAAAAGTCCCAGTATATTCCGAACATATTCACGGGCACTGTGGGGAACCGGTCAGCTAAAGCAAGGAATTAGGTAAAGCTGGGTACGTACACACACACACACACACACACATCAAAATTCAGTTTAGCAGGGATCGGCCAAATTTTGATCTCTGTGTAACCTTGACCACTTCAAATTACTGAAGTGGTCATTGTGGTTAGAGTGTTCCTTTATTATCTCTCAGAAAAAGTAAACCTCTGTATACGGATTCCATTTCATTTGATCATCCTCTAGTTGTGTTAAATTGGTGGTGGGGTGCTGTCTGTATACCCTAGCCTCTCTGTATAGGGGCGGGGCGGGGCCCCATGATTTCTATCAGCAGCCTTGTACCCGTCACCTGCCCGCAAACTATGGGTAGATTGTGATCGACAGGTTGCCGATCCTCAGTGCCAATCCACTAGTATGCATTTCCAAATGATAAAAATGTATCAGGAGTCCTCCTATTTTTGGATATTAAAGCTGAAAGTAGAACTAAAAGCATTGTTTTCATTTTGGATAGAGCAAGGGAGGGTTATAACCCGGCATTATTTTGTGGAGATTTCCCTTCACTTCCTGTCCCATAGCCAAAACAGGAAGCAAGGGGAAATCCCTCCAAAGTAAGGAAATCCCTGGTTGTCACCAAAACTAGTGTCCCATTTGGAAGCTTTCCCCTCGATTACTGTTCTGGTGACAACCCAAAATTTGGGATTTTCTTTCACTTTCACCGATGATGGTGATCAGGACAAATAGAGGAGGGTGAATCTCCCTGATGGCGGCACAGATGGCAATAAAACCTGACAGCTGTTTAAATCCCTCTCCACTCTATCCAAAACTAAAAAAGGTTTTCTTTTAGTTATACTTGAACTCCAGACAAACGCCTATGTTCACATCTGAAAATATATGGGAGCTTTATTACCTACTGAATTATTTGTATTTCTGTCCAGAAGAAAGTACTGAGGCAAAAGGTCCAATATCACAGCCATTGTGTATGCCATAGGTGCGGGCAAAATGACCCATGTACAAAATCTATCAAGTCTACCAGCGCCCAGCTTTTCAACCACTTTAGGAACACATGTGGTATGGACGGGGCAGCAGATTTTCGTTGCTCATTTTGAACTGCCTGCTGGCTATACATCAGCTTTCAAAGATCTTCAGATCAAACTGGAAATGATCATATCTATTAATAACTATGAATACTGAAACCCAAGGGGGACTTACTAAACCAAGGGGAGACTGATGATTAGAGATCAAATGAATTTCTCATGAAACCACTGGAGGGCAACACATGGTAACATTAACTTTAATGATTCCCATACTTACAGTATGTAGTGTAAATTATTATGCAGAAGCATCATCATCATCAGTGCATGTCATTAAGGACTCATATTAAAAATGTGGTCTTCCTGCATTTGATGTACGCATATCAAACACAGGTGAGAAAAAACAGTAACTGTAAATTGAGCTGTACACATGGTAGATCTTATTAACCCCTTCAAATCTTAATTCCGGACAACAGTATTGCAATATTGACATGTGTTAGTAACACTGTACATATCATTGCAACTACTTAGTGTATCCAGGTGAATTATACCTTTTTATTTCAGGACAAACTGGGCTTTTATTTGGTGGAAAGTGCTAATGATTGAGTATCTCCACTACCTATTTTCAGGCCACTCAGGTCTGGAGCTATAGGTGTTAGGAGGGGAGTGAAATCAGTTCTATGATTAGTGATATTCCGGAGGTCTACTTTAAGTTTTGAGTCCAGTTCCACTTTAAAAACGTATGTGAACGGTAAATCTATGTGAAGCTGTGGGGGAGATTTACTAAAACTGGTGCCCCTGTTTTAGTAACCAATCAGCTTCTAACTTCAGCTTGTTTAATTAGGAGTTCACAATAAAACCTGGAAGTTGATTGGTTTCAAAGCAGAGCTGCACCAGATTCTGTGTGCACCCAGTTTTGGTAAATCCTCCCTATGTGTCACCCTACAATACACAGACATCTGTCTCTGGAATAATTCTCCTATAAATAATATATTGTGCTATAGAGGAGGATTCATGATCCCTGTGCTGTGTATCCTGTGACTGGTCACCTATCACCTGCTGGACTCATTGTACATCAGTCCTTCCTAGAATCCACCAGCATCAACCACCACCTACACACAATGCAATCCAGCACTGCCATACACACTGAGCCACATAGGCTGTACTGGTAGCACCCCATTCCGGGCTCCCCCATATTACATGCCCATTGCATGATCTTAATGCAGAAGATCGGAGAGCACCTTGAGCAGAGCCGTGCAGTGGAATGAAGCGGAGGGATTGTCCAGCAGGATCCGCTCTTTCAGTAGATTGCTCCCATAGGCGAAGTAATAGAAGGAATCTTCTCCAGGCTGGAGACCGGCCGAGTCCTTCCTCTCCACGTCCATCCTCCCTGTGTACACGTATGGAGTGCTCTGGTTCTCAGCGCAACACCATCTGTCATCATGACAGCCCTTCTCTACTATTATACTACATGACACTTCCGCCCAGGGGCGTGACCCTCTCTGCCTCCCTACACTGCTCTACTGCGCATGCTTCCTACCTACACTCAGTGACAGACAAGCATGTAGCATGGGCTCAGGGTACAGCCTTATCCCCACAACCCTTCATCAGTACCTGTGTGTTAACCCTCTGATCACTAGAAGCATCATCCCTGCCCTTCAGTGCATTAACCCTCTGATCACTAGGAGCATCATCCCTGTCCTTCAGTGTATTATCCCTCTGATCAATAGGAGCATCATCCCTGTCCTTCAGTGTATTATCCCTCTGATCACTAGGAGCATCATTGTCCCTGTCCTTCAGTTTAGTAACCCTCTAATCACTGGAAGCATCATGTCTGCCCTTCAGTGTATTATCCCTCTGATCACTAGGAGCATCATCCCTGTCCTTCAGTGTATTATCCCTCTGATCACTAGGAGCATCATCCCTGTCCTTCAGTGTATTATCCCTCTGATCACTAGGAGCATCATCCCTGTCCTTCAGTGTATTATCCCTCTGATCACTAGGAGCATCATCCCTGTCCTTCAGTGTATTATCCCTCTGATCACTAGGAGCATCATCCCTGTCCTTCAGTGTATTATCCCTCTGATCACTAGGAGCATCATCCCTGTCCTTCAGTGTATTATCCCTCTGATCACTAGGAGCATCATCCCTGTCCTTCAGTGTATTATCCCTCTGATCACTTGGAGCATCACCCCTGTCCTTCATTGTATTATCCCTCTGATCACTAGGAGCATCATTGTCCCTGTCCTTCAGTTTAGTAACCCTCTAATCACTGGAAGCATCATGTCTGCCCTTCAGTGTATTATCCCTCTGATCCCTAGGAGCATCATCCCTGTCCTTCAGTGTATTATCCCTGTGATCACTAGGAGCATCATCCCTGTCCTTCAGTGTATTATCCCTCTGATCACTAGGAGCATCATCCCTGTCCTTCAGTGTATTATCCCTCTGATCACTAGGAGCATCATCCCTGTCCTTCAGTGTATTATCCCTCTGATCACTAGGAGCATCATCCCTGTCCTTCAGTGTATTATCCCTCTGATCACTAGGAGCATCATCCCTGTCCTTCAGTGTATTATCCCTCTGATCACTTGGAGCATCACCCCTGTCCTTCATTGTATTATCCCTCTGATCACTAGGAGCATCATCCCTGTCCTTCAGCGTATTATCCCTCTGATCACTAGGAGCATCATCCCTGTCCTTCAGTGTATTATCCCTCTGATCCCTAGGAGCATCATTGTCCCTGTCCTTCAGTTTAGTAACCCTCTAATCACTGGAAGCATCATGTCTGCCCTTCAGTGTATTATCCCTCTGATCCCTAGGAGCATCATCCCTGTCCTTCAATGTATTAAAAATCTGATCCCTAGGGGCATCATCCCTGTCCTTCAGTGTATTATCCCTCTGATCAATAGGAGCATCATCCCTGTCCTTCAGTGTATTATCCCTCTGATCACTAGGAGCATCATTGTCCCTGTCCTTCAGTTTAGTAACCCTCTAATCACTGGACGCATCATGTCTGCCCTTCAGTGTATTATCCCTCTGATCCCTAGGAGCATCATCCCTGTCCTTCAGTGTATTATCCCTGTGATCACTAGGAGCATCATCCCTGTCCTTCAGTGTATTATCCCTCTGATCACTAGGAGCATCATCCCTGTCCTTCAGTGTATTATCCCTCTGATCACTAGGAGCATCATCCCTGTCCTTCAGTGTATTATCCCTCTGATCACTAGGAGCATCATCCCTGTCCTTCAGTGTATTATCCCTCTGATCACTAGGAGCATCATCCCTGTCCTTCAGTGTATTATCCCTCTGATCACTTGGAGCATCACCCCTGTCCTTCATTGTATTATCCCTCTGATCACTAGGAGCATCATCCCTGTCCTTCAGCGTATTATCCCTCTGATCACTAGGAGCATCATCCCTGTCCTTCAGTGTATTATCCCTCTGATCCCTAGGAGCATCATTGTCCCTGTCCTTCAGTTTAGTAACCCTCTAATCACTGGAAGCATCATGTCTGCCCTTCAGTGTATTATCCCTCTGATCCCTAGGGGCATCATCCCTGTCCTTCAATGTATTAAAAATCTGATCCCTAGGGGCATCATCCCTGTCCTTCAGTGTATTATCCCTCTGATCCCTAGGAGCATCATCTCTAACCAGCCATACTGCATCACAGATTAGTGTGTGTTTTACTCCTGTGGACCATATCTCCCTTATTATTATGCTACCTCTTTTTTATTTCCACCCACTTATTTATTTGATTTATTTATTACAGGTACTTATATAGCACCGTCAATTTACGCAGCGCTTTATAAATATTGTACATTCACATCACTTTCCTACTTCTTCCTTTCAGGTGGCCATACACTGTACCATCTGAATGTACAATCTCCTTTAGATCTACCTTTAGTCCAAGAGCCTGTCTGATTTGATACAAATTCAATAGATTGTTCAGGTGGGTTCATCTATTACATCGTTTTGGTAAATCTAAAGGAGATTGTACAGTCAGATTGCATAGTGTGTATACAAGTACATAGGAGAGAGACATTCAGCTGTCGATGCTCCAGCTCGGGGAGGGGGATGATGTAATCACACCAATTTCACTTTCAGGCCCCATTCACATAGCATAATGGGAGCGCACGTTTTTTGGTACATTTTCCTCACAACACGCATAGGGCAGCCCATTGATTTTATGCAACAAATGCGGCAAGGTTATGGCATGTGGCATTTTGCATATTTTTTTACCACACGTTTGTCGTGTGTTTTTTGCACTAAATTAAATGTGTATTTGCTTCCGCATTTGAAGTGCTGCTAACAATTAATGGCACTGAGAGTGCAATTTGTTTATTTTAAGTGTATAAAGGTGGCCATACACTATACAATCTGATTTTACAATCTCTGTACGATCTCCATTAGATTTATCAGAACTATATAATAGAAGGACACACCTACCTATACAATCAATCTGTATCCAATCAGGCAGGCCCTTGCACTATATAATTGATGGTAGATCTAAAGGAGATTGTACAATCAGATTGCATAGTGTATATTAAGATTTGGGCTGGGTTCACACTGCAGTACGGAGCGGCTCGCAGCAGGGGTCCGGTGCGTCCCTGTTCATAGTTTCAGGTCCGAACTTTTAGCTGAATCCGGACCTGAAACGGACCAGAAGACGCACAGGACTCCTGTCCAATTCGCTCCAGAGATGTGTGAATCAGATCCATAGAGAGCCGGTCATACTCACCTGACATGCAAATTGGATGCAGTTGAACCCACATCCAATTCTCAATAATGTGAACCCAGCCATACGGACTTCCAGGGACACACTTTTCCTGTTTTCAATACTACAGCTCTGCTCCACACAGGCTATGTGATCACTCAGCTCCTCCTGCTTTCAATGTGCACACTCTGCCAAATGAACAATCGAGCAAGAAGAAGGTAAGGTACAAAACAATCGATCAGCAAAGAAGGACACTGGCAGTGTATTTATGTTCACACTGGAATGACACGAAAGTTGTACGACTTCCAATCCGACTTTGAACTGCGACTTCGTGTCCGACTTCCATGCAACTTTAATGAATGGGATCCGGCCATACCAGGCCCTTTGAGTCTGGTATAAACCTTGAGGGGGGAACCCCAAGCCAAATTTTTTTTTTTAAATGGTGTGGGGTCCTCCACCAAGACCATACCAGAGAAGGGTCTGGTATGGATTTTGAGGGGTAACCCCATGCCAAAAAAAGAAAATGAAGTGGGGTCCCCCCCCAAAATCCATACCAGACCCTTTTCCCAAGCATGCAGCCCGGCAGGTCAGGAAAGGGGGGGGGGAGAGACGAGCGAGCGCCCCCCCCCCCCCTTTCTGGACCATACCAGGCTACATGCCCTCCTCAACATGGGGGGGTGGGTGCTTTGAGGCAGGGAGCTCTGTGCCCCCCACACCAAAGCACCTTGTTGATGGGCATGTGGGCAAGAAATGATAAAAAAAAAAAAAAAAATCTGTGTCCAGTGATGCATGAGAAATTGTCATCCAAGGTGTGACAGCGCTGATATCTGAAAAATGCATTGTGGAGATAAAAGACAAGAAGTGCCAATCTAAGTGCAGTATCAAAATCTAACTTTAAAGTGGTGTCCTGGCCGAAATTATACTTTTTAAATAAAAATACCCCTATAATACACAAGCTTAATGTATTCTAGTAAAGTTAGTCTGTAAACTAAGGTCTGTTTTGTTAGTTTATAGCAGTAGTTTGTTATTTTATAAACGTACAGCAGGCCGTGGCCATCTTAAGTGTGGGCATCTGAAGCCAGACTGTATTTCTTCCTGGATCTCATCCTTGCAGATCTCGCACATGCTCAGTGCAGCACAAGCAGTGTAATAGGTTTCAGGTCAGGTTTCCATAGCAACGGCAGTTTCAGAGGAAGTTGCTGCCCCTTCCCAGAAGGCATTGCAAACAGGAAATGATGCGATGGGCCGCGGCCAGGGAGGAGGAAGTGAAAAATGAATACAGCATATATACAGTAGGTGCTGAGAAAAAAAATAAAAAAATATCCAATTTGTTTACAGTGCACAGTTTAGTGAGGGATGCTGAAGAGTTGTAAAAGTGGGTGGAGCTCCACTTTAATATAAATATAAAAACGAATGGCCAAGTGGCTACTCACAAGGACAAGGTAAAAATAAGGCACATAAGGACATGTAGCTAGCCCAGGGACGTCATCTCAGCTGTTCACGGTGCAGGCTCCAAATGATGTTGTCAGGGCACTGGGGAAAGCGTGGAGAGGCAGTCCGCAGTGTGGAAATCTCCGCTGATGGGTTCTAGGCTGTGGGGAAGATGGTAAAACCAAGGTGTCCGCAAGGTGAGCCGGCATCTAGTCGGGCACTGAAAGCCAGGACTGGAAGCAGATGGGAACCAGTGTGAAGCGCACCATACACAAGGAACAGAGCAGCGGAAATGGTGTATGGATGCGTCAGATGACGTGTTTCAATGCATCCGCATTTTCTTCAGGCTGAAGAAAATGCGGATGCATTGAAACGCGTCATCTGACACGTCCATACGCCATTTCCGCTGCTCTGTTTCTTGTGTATGGTGCGCTTCACGCTGGTTCCCATCCGGTTCCTGCTTCCGGTCCTGGCTTTCAGTGCCCGACTAGATGCCGGCTCACCTTGCAGACACCTTGGTTTTACCATCTTCCCCACAGCCTAGAACCCATCAGCGGAGATTTCCACACTGCGGACTGCCTCTCCACGCTTTCCCCAGTGCCCTGACAACATCATTTGGAGCCTGCACCGTGAACAGCTGAGATGACGTCCCTGGGCTAGCTACATGTCCTTATGTGCCTTATTTTTACCTTGTCCTTGTGAGTAGCCACTTGGCCATTCGTTTTTATATTTATATTAAAGTTAGATTTTGATATTGCACTTAGATTGCCGCTTCTTGTCTTTTATCTCCACTAAGGATGAGCTCCGGCGTGTTCGCATGGCGCACGTGCCGAGCCCGCCAGGAAGTCGGCACGGCGCAGCGCTAATCACAGGCAGGGAGACATTTCCCGATCTCTGCAGCCGCACATCGGGAAATGTCTCACTGCTTGTGATTAGCGCTGCGCCGTGCCGACTTCCTGGCGGGCTCGGCACGTGCGCCATGCGAACACGTCGGAGCTCATCCCTAATCTCCACATTTCTTTTCAGAGTTTTGCTTCTACTCTCAAGAAAGCAGCCGCTGGTGCACAGTATCATTTCCATTTGAACTTTATATTTTTAGTTTTATTGCTATTTTTTGGACTTCCTAGGTATAGCGTATATGTGTCCTGTATTGCCTATACCTATACGCCTTATCGTAGCCACACATTGTCTTTTTGAGCATTTTGTACATTTGGGACATAATTTTGATATCCTTATCTTTTCCTCATGTTTGGTTGAGATCTTGCGCCATTTCTCCCTTTTTCTGAAAAATGCATAGCTCCCAACTGTCCCTGATTTGGAGCAATGTCCCTCTGTCCCCCTCATTTGTCCCTCATTTTGGTCTGATCTATATTGTTGTATATAAAAAGCACTTTTTATCTATCAAAAAGTGTTTTCCAGCACTAAATCTTTCATCCAATTTCTAAATTGCTGCATTTGTAAATTCCAAGAGCCAATATAAAGGAATAGTAGTGGTAAAAAAAAACACTTGTGGGGCTCTTTATGTCACATTCCACAGATGTAGGTGTTTCTCATAGAACTACACTGCACTCCTTGCATAGCCTGCCAATCAATGGCTGTAGATAGGCTGAAGTGATCCGTAGACTGGATCTTCCTACTACAGACCAAGCAGCACTGCCCTACCAATACTAAAGTTGATTGGCTCCAGGTGAGGGTGCTGCTGTGGCCATCAGTTTTAAAAGGTATGTTAGGGCAAAATATAAAACGACATATTTTGTACATCTCTGTGATACATGCACATTTCCCTGTTTTAGGACTTTCCAGCATACTTGGTCCGGTGGACCAGAGTCCGCCGCACAATCCGACCGTGTGTAGGCTCCGGCGGACTTTTTTTCTCCAAAAGTCCGCCGTACCTAGATTTAAAGCATGAATCCGGACCTGAAACGGACCAGAAGACGCACAGGACTCCTGTCCAATTCGCTCCAGAGATGTGTGAATCAGATCCATAGAGAGCCGGTCATACTCACCTGACATGCAAATTGGATGCAGGGAAAACCCACATCCAATTCTCAATAATGTGAACCCAGCCATACAGACTTCCAGGGACACACTTGTCCTGTTTTCAGTACTACAGCTCTGCTCCACACACACATATTTTGTACATCTCTGTGATACATGCACATTTCCCTATGTTTTATGCCGCGTACACACGGCATACTTGGTCCGGCGGACCAGAGTCCGCCGCACAATCCGACCGTGTGTAGGCTCCGGCGGACTTTTTTTCCCCAAAAGTCCGCCGTACCTAGATTTAAAGCATGCTTTAAATCTTAGTCCGCCGGACTCAGTTTCTGACGGAAAGCCCGTTCGTCTGTATGCTGGTCCTGATGGACCAGATACGACGCAAGGGCAGAGTACTGCATCTCGCGCTTGCTGCAATAGGAAAAACAAATTTTCCTATTGCGGTGAGCGAGGGGCATCCCAGGCCCTTAGGTCTGGTATGGATCTTAAGGGGAACCCCCTACGCCGAAAAATCGGCGTGGGGTCCCCCCCAAAATCCATACCAGACCCCGATCCGAGCACGCAGCCCGGCCGGTCAGGAAAGGGGGTGGGGACGAGCGAGCGCCCCCCCCCCCCCTCTCCTGAACCGTACCAGGCCGCATGCCCTCAACATGGGGGGGTGGGTGCTTTGGGGGAGAGGGGGCGCCCCACCCCAAAGCACCTTGTCCCCATGTTGATGAGGACAAGGGCCTCTTCCCGACAACCCTGGCCGTTGGTTGTCGGGGTCTGCGGGCGGGGGACTTATCGGAATCCGGGAGCCCCTATAATAAGAGGGCCCACAGATCCCGGCCCCCCACCCTATGTGAATGAGTATGGGGTACATGGTACCCCTACCTATTCTCCTAGGGAAAAAGTGTCAATAATAAAACATACTACACAGGTTTTTGAAGTAATTTATTAGACAGCTCTGGGGGGTCTTCTTCCGGCTTCGGGGGTCCCTCCGGTTCCTCTTCTCCCGGTGTTCCAGTTCTTCAGCCGGATCCTCCGCTATCTTCATGCCACTCTCTTGCCAGCTGAGGTCCGGACTTCTGGCTTCTTCCCTCTTCTCTTCTCCAGATGTTGACACGACGGTCTCTCCGGCTGGACTGGTCTCTGAGAGCTCCGATGTGACTTATAGACTTATATAGGTGGAGACCCTGCCCCCTTATGCCGTCACAGTCCCTGGGCATGCTGGGACTGTGACGTTTTAGGGGGCGTGGTCACCGGGTGATGTTGTCATCGTCAGAGCTACCTGTGAGGGTGCCGCTGCTGTCTACAGGATGGTATTCGGAGCCAGAATCTGACAGATGATTGACTTCCTCTTCACTATCTGTCATGCTCAGAAACGTGTAGGCCTCTTCACTAGTGGACCTTCGATTTGACATTTTGGTCTCTAAATTTACTGGTACAGTAGTGAGACTCACAGGAAAAAGAGCACCTGACTGTCAGCGACTGATTCAAACACTACGAAAAAAACTGTTAGCGTTTGCAGGGATCAGGCCTGACTCTGCGAACACTGCAGTTATGTGTGCTGTGACAGTGATCGATTGATACTGCACTTGGGTGGGGTGGGCTGTGCGGAGGGGCTAAACGCAGGTGCTAGCAGGTATCTGGGCTGATCCCACTAATGCTGTGTTTTTGGAAACCCTAAACTATTGGAGATGCTAATATAGTTCTGATCTAACCAGTGTCACCCGTAACACTAATACAGTGATCACTGGTGACAGGGGGTGAAAGGGTTAACTAGGGGCAATCAGGGGGCTTAAACCTTTACTAGGTAATACAGGGCTCAAAATTTCAAGTACTGAGCTACTAGCCAGGCCTCAAAGGTTACTCGCCACCAGTTGCTCTGCCCAACTTCTACCTTGCCCCGCCCCTAATCATGCCCTCATAAATTATCTCATGAAATTACACTTAAGGCTCGGTTCACACAGGGACGACTTGTCAGGCGACCTAGTCGCCTGACAAGTCGCCTCCCGTTCTGTGCTATGGAACTGTTCTAAGGGGAGCGACGCAAGTCGCTCCGACTTAGAAAAAGGTTCCTGTACGACTTTGGGGGCGACTTGCATAGACTTCTATACAGAAGTCGTTTTGCAAGTCGCCCGGGCAGTCGTGTGCAGGTCGCCTCGGTGAGGCGACCTGCAAGTCGTGCCGCCTCTGGTGTGAACCGAGTGTTAATGTTTTATGCAGAATTAAGTTATAAAAATAAATATTAACAACAACTTTATCCGTGTCCACCAATGCCTGTGTCCGCCAGTGCAGCCTGCGTCAACCCAGTGCAGCCTGTGTCCCCCCCAATGCAGCCTGTTCCCCCCCCCCCATGCAGCCTGTGTCCCCCTCAGTGCAGCCTGTGCCCCCCCGTGAAGCCTGTGCCCCCCCCAGTGCAGCCTGTGTCGCCCCCCTAGTGCAGCTTGTGTCCCCCCCAGTGCAGCTTGTGTCGTCCCCCCCAGTGCAGCTTGTGTCGTCCCCCCCAGTGCAGCTTGTGTCGTCCCCCCAGTGCAGCCTGTGTTGTTTCCCCCCCAGTGCAGCCTGTGTAGTCCCCCCAGTGCAGCCTGTGTCGTCCCCTCCAAGTGCAGCCTGTGTCATCCCCCCCCAGTGCAGCCTGTGTCATCCCCCCCCAGTGCAGCCTGTGTCATCCCCCCCAGTGCAGCCTGTGTCATCCCCCCCCAGTGCAGCCTGTGTCGCCCCCCCCCCCAGTGCAGCCTGTGTCCCCCCCGTGCAGCCTGTATCGTTCCCCCCCCAGTGCAGCCTGTGTCGTCGTCCCCCAGTGCTGCCTGGGTCCCCCCTGCAGCCTGTGTCTTCCCCCCAGTGCAGCCTGTGTTGTTTCCCCCCCCCAGTGCAGCCTGTGTCGTCCCCAGTGCAGCCTGTGTCGTCGTCCCCCAGTGCTGCCTGGGTCCCCCCGTGCAGCCTGTGTCGCCCCCCCAGTGCAGCCTGTGTCGTCCCCCCAGTGCTGCCTGTGCCCCCTGCCAGTGCAGCCTGTGTCCCCCCCCCAGTGCACCCTGTGTCATCCCCTCCCAGTGCAGCCTGTGTCATCCCCTCCCAGTGCAGCCTGTGTCATCCCCTCCCAGTGCAGCCTGTGTCATCCCCTCCCAGTGCAGCCTGTGTCGTCCCCCCCAGTGCAGCCTGTGTCGTCCCCCCCCAGTGCAGCCTGTGTCGTCGTCCCTCAGTGCTGCCTGGGACCCCCAGTGCAGCCTGTGTCGTCGTCGTCCCCAGTGCAGCCTGTGTTGCAACCCCCCCCCATGCAGCCTGTGTCACCCCCCCAGTGCTTAATAGAGTGCACACATGTCCCGGATTGCCCGGGACAATCCCGCAATTAGCAGGTCTGTCCCGGGCACCCTCATTCCAGGACAATACAGTGTCCCGGAATTGCCCTGGGTGGATCTAATGCCCCCTAAAATAGCCTTTGCATTGTCTCTGTCCCTCACTGTCTCAGCCTATGGTGGACCCCTTGCTGGCAGAGACCCTTTTTACTTTATTCACCACCCGCTGGCTCAGTGCCCAAACTGGTTGCTACCTGCCGCCCCCTTGGCGTGTAGCAACCAGTGACGTCATGAGCAGGGGAGAGGCAGAGACCAATCACAGTGGAGGAGATTTAACTTCCTCCTCTGCGCCTATTGTTTAGCTCCACCCACCTCCTCCCTGCATGTTCTCGAGTCCAGCCAGGCAGCGGCATGCAGAAGAAACTTCTAAGACTGCAGTGCACAAACGAAAGGAGAGATGGTAGAAAGACAAGTAAACTGCTAAACCCTCACCAACATGACAGATCCATCGGGGTTAAAATCCTGTCAGCTCTCCCCCAGCAGCCAGAGTTCTGTGCTGAACTGTCAGCACTTCACAGAAACGGAGTGTGTCAGCCTGGAGCAAGTAAGTCTCTCAGTGCACTGTGCAGAGAGGACACTGACAGATGACACCCTGAATGGAAGGAGGACACATCCTTAGATATCAGGGCAGGGTTCATGCTGGGACTTGAAATCCTTCACTTTTGGGGGATGTGACCCCCCCCCCCCAAAAGTGAAGAGCTACAGGTCCCACATGAACCCCTCAGAGCTGAAGATGTTTCCCTCATCACTGCACACATGATAACTCCTCACACCCGGCCCTTCTGTCCCGCTGCTCACTGTCTCTTCTTCAGTCCCCCACCCCTGCTGTTCTCCAGACCCTCCTGTGCTGTTTTCTGATCTGAGGTCTGTTGTTAAAGTGGTGTTCCGGCCGAAATGATACTTTTTAAATAAAAATACCCCTATAATACACAAGCTTAATGTATTCTAGTAAAGTTAGTCTGTAAACTAAGGTCTGTTTTGTTAGTTTATAGCAGTAGTTTGTTATTTTATAAACTTACAGCAGGCCGTGGCCATCTTAAGTCTGGGCATCTGAAGCCAGACTGTATTTCTTCCTGGATCTCATCCTTGGAGATCTCGCACATGCTCAGTGCAGCACAAGCAGTGTAATAGGTTTCAGGTCAGGTTTCCATAGCAACGGCAGTTTCAGAGGAAGGCAGAAGGCATTGCAAACAGGAAATTATGCGATGGGCCGCGGCCAGGGAGGAGGAAGTGAAAAATGAATACAGCAGATATACAGTAGGTGCTGAGAAAAAAAAAATACAAAAATATCCAATTTGTTTACAGTGCACAGTTTAGTGAGGGATGCTGAAGAGTTGTAAAAGTGGGTGGAACTCCACTTTAAGCTTATATTATTATATGTTGACTCGGTTGAATTGATGATAGGCAACTCCTATCCTCATATTGATTAGTGGTTCCAAATTAATAATAACTACTGCAGTAGGGAACAGACACAAAAGATACGCTCAGCATCTTTCCAAATTACTGTTCTGCTTTATTATGACGCAATTGAAGGTTTTTATGCACATGATTACATAGGTATCACATTAATATTACAATTGTAGGTTTATGGTAACAAGGGGCGTTACATAGGCAGGCTAATTCTAATCAGGACTCGAAAGAATGTAAACATTTACTGAAAACATTATTAGTGCCGTGTGCACAGTGAGGGCAGAGTGCAATACATACAAAATACAATACAATTATATACAGAACTTACAAATTTCCATTACAGTCTCCCCTCTTTTGATCAATATTTTGATCACTAACCATACCTGCTATCACCTTTAACCTGGAACCTCCACACGCTTAGGTGGAGGTAGTCCTGGCCAAAGAAGCAAAAACTCCATTGTGGAGAAAATAATAGCTAAGCAACTTTTTCATTACCAAAATGACTTTTCATTGTGAAAAACAAATGATTGATAAGACATATTTACAGAGTACTGGCTGTACACTCCTGTGGCCAGAATGGCCTTCTAGCTGAATTGTGGACATGCTGACTTATCAGCACATGTAAACACAGACAATTCTACATGAAATGGAAGACGCACAAAAGACAAATATGACTTCAACTTGGCTGAACTACTTTTCAAATATATATATATATATATATCCCTTACAATTAAAGTAATTGAATAAAAAAGTACCCTAGACTGTGATCACAAGAGGGAAACAAATCAAACACAGAGATTTCTTTAATTAAGTCATTTTTGCAGTGTCTGGTGTGGATCCAGGTGACTTTTCCTTCAAGTTTTGCAAAAACTGTACATGAAATAGATGCTGTATTGAGTCTCCAAACATTTCCTTATATATAAATGTCTCTTAACAATCCAAAAGTCACCTGGCTTTAGTTTTAGATCCTTCCAAACTTTTAGGATCTGGAATTAGGGAGAAAACACATAAATGAGTTTGTAAAAAACCTTAAAAGATCATCAGCATTCTCCATGAGATCCGAATGGAGGACTTCAGCTGCTGAGACAAAATATAAGCAAGTGAGTAACACACTCCCAAACAAAATCTCATAGGGAGAGAGTCCAACATCCCCTTAGGGGCTTGATAAAATTTAAGAAAACATTCAGGCAAAAGTTTTCTAGTTTCTTACTTTACTTTGTCCGCTATATTGTAGACAGTAGGGGGTGTAAAAATAAAACCTCAAAACTTCTAGTAAGGACTCTCCTATAAAAATTATTTCCTCTGTTACTCTCTGTACTTTCTGCACTCTATATTTACAAACTACTTCTGATAACACTTTTTACTGTGGCCTTTGCAGTAGCATTTGCCACTGGACATCCAAAAAACATGTCCATACAGACAAAATGCATACTCGTAAGATCCTGACTTGGGCATCTGGATATATCTTTTTTGGAATCTCTGGGAGGGATGTTCAGCTTTTGGTAACACCTTTGGTAACAGGTAAAACAAGAAGTGGTATGTTATAAAAACAACTGTGGGGAACCCTGGCTCTATCCCACGCTCATTTACTAAGGCAGCCATAACTTCTTGTGACTGATGACACGGTCCATGTGTCAAGCTGAAGGGAAAAGAGTGGCTGGCAGACATAAATGATCACCTTTTCCAAAGTCCTGTTTCATAAGAAGTTGCCCCCTGTGGACCACTTGTTCTTCTCGTTCTGGGGTCCTTAAAGTTGAATTATTAATCCCAGCTATACTGGGCCAGAACTAGGGTGGAATCTGTGAGTTGCACAGACCCATCAAGTGTCCGGGGCTGTAAATGCAGCATCCTTAGAGTCACCTGGTCTGCTTCCATGTGTGAAAGTTAATATGGCTACCTCAGCAAGAACCTGGAAGGCTGAAAACAGCTGATCAAATTAACTTGGCATGCTTGGTTGGTTTACCTGCCGAAGTAAAAACAAACTTCTGGCCCTTTAAATGGAACCAAAAGCTCTCTATATCTCGACTATCTATATAAATATACACTCTTTTTATAGCTCACAGGCTTTGCTAAAACATGGAGCTCTGCTTCTTGAGCTGGGGAAAAAGGATCCAATGACTTTGAATACAGAGTATCCTTCTGGGTGATAAACTGCATACTCAAATCTACAAAAAATGTAATATCTGGGTCTTCAGGGAGTGTGTCCTGCACTGGGCTCACAGCAGCTGATTCCTATGTCATCAATTTAACACATGCGTCTTTTCCTTTCTTTTGAATAAATGTACGCGTTTTTCATTGTTAGATTTGTACATAAACAAACTCATATTTTAAACCTTTCATTAGACAAACATTTAGTTAGCTGTAAATTTGCTGCACAGAATGTCGGACCATTGACCAAAACAATATCTAACTTTGTCTAATAGCACCTTTGCATAAAAGCTACAGCTCTGATATATCGGGATGAACCCTTCATTACTGGGTCCAGCTTGCATAAATATATTACAATGTCTTGTTTTCTATCACACTATTTGTGTAAGAACTCCAGTTTCATGTTTCAAAAGACAACTTTTTCCTGGCAATATTATAATAAATGATAACAATACCCTGCGGTCATGGAGAGATGCCCATAAATCCAAAATATTCTTCTGCTTATACCACAGTACTTACAAGAAAAAGGGGCACATCATTTCACAATCCACACATTCTGCTTTGGATTTCAAAAATAAAAATAAATAAAAACAAAAGGACCAAGAATCTGTATGATGGACCAGAAAGCATCAAAAACTATAAAACAACTGGCTGCAGGTGGCATCTATCCTAACAGGGTGTGTGGACTTGATGTGATGGGTCTGTTATATTTAAATTTTATTTAATATTACTCTTACATCATGGACCGCACATCAAGTTATTATCAAAAACCTTAAAATTTCATTTTTATAGAAGAACTTCTTATGTATTCCATCCATCTTGGCTTTGTTAAATATTATGGCAGCTTTATTCAAAATAACAACCTCATCTTAATCTTTTTTTTCTCTCAATAAGAGCTTATTGTATAAATGTAAAATTACAAAATTGTTATCTTAATCTAAACTAATCTCATTCATTACAAATTTCCCCATTAACCTGGATTTCATTTCCAACCAAAGGTTGTCTAAACCAGTTTCAATATATCTATATTATTAATAAAATTGTTAAACTCATATTAGAAATTAATACTCATTACTACTTAATTTTACTTAATTTCCCTTTTTTAAATGCACTGTTTCCACTATCAAAGGATATTCAATTTGTGTAATACACGGTTAAATGTAACCTTCATTTTACCATGTTTGGAAAACAGATTCAAAATAATTGTGATCACATTGTTTAGATTCGTTAACCCGGCACATTTTGTTATAAATGTTTTGTCTAAAAAAAACTGGAATTGGCATGATGTCCTTCCAGCTTATCACTGACCTCTCATCCCAGCCACATTTCTTTCATGAGAGCGCAAAGGAGGGGGTCACATCTGCGTACATGACACACACAAGCAATAGAACTAAAGGTCCCAGCATTCGCACACACATACACCAATATCTCTCTAAAATCGCTTACATTTTTCCCATTTGTACACAACACATGCATATCATTCTCTCACTTTCTTTTAACTCTCATTAATATTTTCCTGTCTAAATTCTACTTTCTTTATTTTTGTTCAGATAACTTTTATATCTAGCTTCTATGATTCTATGATCAGATGGGGAGCCACAGTGCTCATCCCATCTTCTCTCTCTGACAACATATAAAGTATTCTGTTTTACCTCTTATTTCTCTGTTTCTGACTTTTACTAGTTGTAGTGCCTGATCCCAAATTCATCCCACAACTTAACATGAAAATGTCCCTTTCTGTCTAGTTCTAATGTCACCCTTGATCCATCATGCTTACATTGATAGCTGTTTCTCTAGCTGTTTACTCTGCATGATTCTTAGTCCCTGTGGACCTTGGTAACCCAGTTACCCATTGTGGATCCCTGTCCACTCTAACCATTAATCTAGGGGCTCAGTATAGGCGGAACCGCACCTTCGGTTCATATATAGCGCTTCTCTTGCGCTGGGCATTTTTGAGGGTCTCTTACCCTTCATTCCCTTACTTAATTCAATGCCCATAATGACTGGCCAGTCTTCTCTCTTCTCTACGTGTGCCTATACCCTCTTGCCTCTAAACTACTTTATCTAGCAGATGTACTACATATACCTGTGAACAGCACTATTCTTCCCTTTCTTATCTATAACACTCCGATGGACAATAGACAGGGACAACATAACATATAACCACCAATCAATACAGTTCGATTAAGGGGAGTAAAATAGGTACCCTTTGTCCCGAAAATGCCTTACCAATCAAGGAAGTCTGATAACTCAAATGTAAGCAAAAGGCTTACCTCAGCCGGCTGATTATCAGAAATTCCCGGATCGTCTCAAGCTCCTCGTTTCGGATACTCAGGGTCACCTGGAATCCCCTCCTGGCTGGCTCGCCATGCTGACTCGGTTGAATTGATGATAGGCAACTCCTATCCTCATATTGATTAGTGGTTCCAAATTAATAATAACTACTGCAGTAGGGAACAGACACAAAAGATACGCTCAGCATCTTTCCAAATTACTGTTCTGCTTTATTATGACGCAATTGAAGGTTTTTATGCACATGATTACGTAGGTATCACATTAATATTACAATTGTAGGTTTATGGTAACAAGGGGCGTTACATAGGCAGGCTAATTCTAATCAGGACTCGAAAGAATGTAAACATTTACTGAAAACATTATTAGTGCCGTGTGCACAGTGAGGGCAGAGTGCAATACATACAAAATACAATACAATTATATACAGAACTTACAAATTTCCATTACAATGTATATAGATGGACTGAGGAGGGGGACAGGGACAGTGATCATGAAAAAGGTAAAAAGGACACCCTCCCAGCACATTTCTGACCTCCACCTTTCTACTAGCACAAGTGGAAGGGGAGGGGGTCAGTACTGTGGGGGGGGGGTCTGTACTTAGTGGAGAGAGGGGTATGTACTGAAGGAGGGGGGTCTGTACTTAGTGGAGAGGGGGGTCCGTACTGAGGGAGGGGTGTCTATACTTAGTGTAGAGGGGGGTACGTACTGAAGGAGGGGGGTCTGTACTTAGTGGAGAGGGGGGTACGTACTGAAGGAGGGGGGTCTGTACTTAGTGGAGAGGGGGGTCCGTACTGAAGGAGGGGGTTTGTACTTAGTGGAGAGGGGGGTACGTACTGAAGGAGAGGGGTCTGTACTTAGTGGAGAGGGGGGTCCGTACTGAGGGAGGGGTGTCTATACTTAGTGGAGAGGGGGGTAGGTACTGAGGGAGGGGGGTCTATACTTAATGTAATAATAAAAATAAATTTCAAGCATGGTGTTGGGATGATATAAGTGCTAAAACCAGCCATTCACCTGACAAATAACTTGCCGCCGAAATCCCGTCAACCCGGAGACTACATTCAACACAAAGCCCCCCCCCCCCCCCCCCCCCGGTCCTTGGCAAAATTGTCCTTGAATGGCAGTTTGGAAATGTGGTCACCCTACCAGTGCAGCCTGTGCCCCCCCCAATGCAGCCTGCATCCCCCCAGTGTAGCCTGCGTCCCCCCAGTGTAGCCTGTGTCCGCCAGTGCAGCCTGCATCCCCCCAGTGTAGCCTGCGTCCCCCCAGTGTAGCCTGCGTCCCCCCAGTGTAGCCTGCGCCCCTCCAGTGTAGCCTGCGTCCCCCCAGTGTAGCCTGCGTCCCCCCAGTGTAGCCTGTCTCCGCCAGTGCAGCCTGCATCCCCCCAGTGTAGCCTGCGTCCCCCCAGTGTAGCCTGCGTCCCCCCAGTGTAGCCTGCGTCCCCCCAGTGCAGCCTGTGTCCGCCAGTGCAGCCTGTGTCCGCCAGTGCAGCCTGTGTCCGCCAGTGCAGCCTGCATTCCCCCAGCGCAGCCTGCGTCCCCCAGTGCAGTCTGTGTCACCCCCCCAGTGCAGTCTGTGTCACCCCCCCACTGCAGCCTGTGTCCCCCCCCCAGTGCAGTCAGTGTCCCCCCCCCCAGTGCAGTCAGTGTCCCCCTCCCAGTGCAGTCAGTGTCCCCCACCCAGTGCAGTCTGTGCTCCCCCAATGCAGCCTGTGTCCTTCCCAGTGCAGACTGTCCCCCCCCCCCAGTGCAGACTGTGTCCCCTGTGCAGCCTACCTGTGCAGGGGAAGAGAGAGGAGAGCTGCCGCCTGGTTGATTAGAGCGCGGGGAACATAACAGCTTTCATTTAGAGCCCCTCCCCCTTGTCCGGGCACTTAGATAGACAGATCACCCGTCCAATCCTGGGACGGGAGATCTGTCTATCAAAGTTCCCCGGACAAGGGGCAGGGGCTGTATATGACGGCGCGTGGCGGGGAACACACAGCTATTGAAATGAAAGCTGTTATGGTCCCCTGCGCTCTAATCAACCAGGCGGCGGCTCTCCTCTCTTTCCCCTATGATCGCTGGGAGAATGGCTCCCATACCATCCAGGCTACCGGCGGTGCTCGCCCGATACCCCCAATCTCCCCCTCCCCCCGCTCCCAGGCAGCCCACACTCCAATGCGAGTGGAAAACAATTTTTTTTCAAACGCTTCTAAACGCAAACGCGGCTAAACGTGGCATGTAAACGCAGCAAAACTGACATTTTAAACGTGGGGTATTATCTGTCAAGTTGAATCGTTCAGGAGAGCTTTGTAAAGATGTCCCCTGTACATGAAGCCTAATCCTCACGTTCTTGGATGGCTATAAGGTACTTTAATTCCCCTTCTATCCATCCTCCCCCTTCCCTACTTTTTTTTTTGGGGACCATATATATCTATATATAGATATATATCTATATATATAGATATTTATATCTATATATATATAGATATATATGTATGTGCAAAGTGATTTATATATGTATTTATGTTTTACTCAAACACAGATGCCGAGTGAGTTAAGGAACAAGCAAGCCCTGAAGAAGGGGATATAAACCGCAAAACATGTTAGCTATCCTATTGTAACATCATTGTTTTAAATGTTGTATATACATTCTTGTTTTTACTTATAGGGGGCTCATACATCAAGGACCCTTTCTGTACTCTTATAGCCCCTGGGACTTAACGAGCACAGAGATCCCAGCCTACCTTCTGTGCATACATACAGCACCATCCAACCATCAGACTGGACAAGCAGACTTGCACACAATATTATCCTCCTTTTCTCTCTCTCTCACCCCCCGTCTTTCTCACCCCCCTCTCCCCCCCCCCCCCACCTCTTTTTTTAAATATTTTTTTCTTACTTGCAAAGTAAAGTCATAATGTGCTAGTATGCATCGTATACTAGCATATTATGTGAAACTTACCTGCAAACAAAGCCCTCATCGTCCCCGCTCAAGGCCGCATCCATCTTCGCCTGTCTCTCATCACCCCCCACCCCACTTTTTCTTTCTCACCCCCCCCCCATCTCGCTTATCCCTCTCTATATATCTCACTCCCCTGTCTCTCACCCCTAAGTCTCTCTCACACACCCTCTCTCTTTCACCCCCTTCTATATATCTCACTCCCTCTCTTTAACCCCCCCCCTCTCACACACCCTCTCTCTTTCACCCCTTCTATATACTTCTATATATCTCACTCCCTCCCTTTAACCCCCCCCGTCTCTCACACACCCTCTCTCTTTCACCCCCTTCTATATACTTCTATATATCTCACTCCCTCTCTTTAACCCCCCCCCCCGTCTCTAATACACACTCTCTCTTTCACTCCCTTCTATATATCTCACTCCCTCTCTTTAACCCCCCCCCCCCGTCTCTAATACACACTCTCTCTTTCACTCCCTTCTATATATCTCACTCCCTCTCTTTAACCCCCCCCCCCCCCCGTCTCTAATACACACTCTCTCTTTCACTCCCTTCTATATATCTCACTCCCTCTCTTTAACCCCCCGTCTCTCACACACCCTCTCTCTTTCACCCCCTTCTATATACTTCTATATATCTCACTCCCTCCCTTTAACCCCCCCCCCCCGTCTCTCACACACCCTCTCTCTTTCACCCCCTTCTATATACTTCTATATATCTCACTCCCTCTCTTTAAACCCCCCCCCCCCCCGTCTCTCACACACCCTCTCTTTTTCACTCCCTTCTATATATCTCACTCCCTCTCTTCAACCCCCCCGTCTCTCACACACCCTCTCTCTCTCTCTCCCCCCCCCTATATATCTCACTCCCTCTCTCTCACCCCCCCCCCCCGTTTCTCTCACACCCCCTCTCTCTTTCCCCCCCTCTATATATCTTACTCCCTCTCTCACCCCCCCATCTCTCTCACACACCCCCTCTCTCTTTCACCCCCCTCTATATATCTCACTCCCTCTCCCCCCCTGTCTCTCACACCCCCTCTCTCTTTCTTTCACCCCCTCTATATATCTCACTCCCTCTCCCCCCCATCTCTCACACCCCCTCTCTATTTCTTTCACCCCCCCCTATATATCTCACTCCCCCTCCCCGTCTCTCACACCCCCTCTCTCTTTCTTTCACCCCCCCTCTATATATCTCACTCCCTCTCTCTCACCCCCCGTCTCTCACACCCCTTCTCTCTTTCTTTCACCCCCCCTCTATATATCTCACTCCCTCTCTCACCCCCCCGTTTCTCTCACACCCCCTCTCTCTTTCCCCCCCTCTATATATCTCACTCCCTCTCTCACCCCCCATCTCTCTTGCACACCCCCTCTCTCTTTCACCCCCCTCTATATATCTCACTCCCTCTCCTCCCCTGTCTCTCACACCCCCTCTCTCTTTCTTTCACCCCCTCTATATATCTCACTCCCTCTCCCCCCCGTCTCTCACACCCCCTCTCTATTTCTTTCACCCCCCCCTATATATCTCACTCCCCCCCCCGTCTCTCACACCCCCTCTCTCTTTCTTTCACCCCCCCTCTATATATCTCACTCCCTCTCTCTCACCCCCCCGTCTCTCACACCCCTTCTCTCTTTCTTTCACCCCCCCTCTATATATCTCACTCCCTCTCTCACCCCCCCGTTTCTCTCACACCCCCTCTCTCTTTCCCCCCCTCTATATATCTCACTCCCTCTCTCACCCCCCATCTCTCTTGCACAACCCCTCTCTCTTTCACCCCCCCCTCTATATATCTCACTCCCTCTCCTCCCCTGTCTCTCACACCCCCTCTCTCTTTCTTTCACCCCCCCTCTATATATCTCACTCCCTCTCCCCCCCCCGTCTCTCACACCCCCTCTCTCTTTATTTCACCCCCCCCTCTATATATCTCACTCCCTCTCTTTAACCCCCCCGTCTCTCACACACCCTCTCTCTTTCCCCCCCTCTATATATCTCACTCCCTCTCTCTCACCCCCCCGTTTCTCTCACACCCCCTCTCTCTTCCCCCCTCTATATATCTCACTCCCTCTCTCACCCCCCCATCTCTCTCACACACCCCCTCTCTCTTTCAACCCCCTCTATATATCTCACTCCCTCTCCCCCCGTCTCTCACACCCCTTCTCTCTTTCTTTCACCCCCTCTATATAGCTCACTCCCCCCCCCCCCCCGTCTCTCACACCCCCTCTCTCTTTCTTTCACCCCCCTCTATATATCTCACTCCCCCCCCCCCGTCTCTCACACCCCCTCTCTCTTTCTTTCACCACCCCCTCTATATATCTCACTCCCTCTCCCCCCCCATCTCTCACACCCCCTCTCTCTTTCTTTCACCCCCCCTCTATATATCTCACTCCCACTCTCTCACCCCCCTGTCTCTCACACCCCTTCTCTCTTTCTTTCACCCCCCTCTATATATCTCACTCCCTCTCTCTCCCCCCCTCTCTCTTTCTTTCACTGTACTCTCTCTCTCACCCTGTTTTTTTTGGTTCCTTACTCCTCACCCCAGTGCTGCTATCCCCTGCTCCTCACCCTCATCCGAAGCTGCTGTCTTCGGCTCCTCACCTCCCCCTCACATCTAACGCTGCTTAAAGAGTAAGTAAACTCTTCTTTTTTTAATCTTTTTTTTCTTACCTGCAAAGTTAAGGCCTAATGTGCTAGTATGCATTATATACTAGCACATTATGTGAAACTTACCTGCAAACAAAGCCCTCGTCGTCCCCGCTCGAAGCCGCATCCATCTTCACCCATCTTCCTTCCGGGTCCATGGACTCTGGCTTTGTGACTGGCCGGAGCCACGTGACGTCACTCCTGCACATGCGTGCGGGAGCCGCCGGTCACAGGGTCCTGAAGAAACGGCATGGATGACCATTCCTTCAGAGCGCATGCGCCGATGACGTCATCAGCGCAGTATACAGTAAATATCTCCTAAACTATGCATTTTAGAAGACATTTACAGCACCTATAGGTAAGCGTTATTATAGGCTTACCTATAGGTACAAACATTAGAGGGAAGTTTACACCCTCTTTAAGGATTTTGGGTTGCATTGGTGGAATGTACATAGTAATGGTCAGCCCAGTCGGGGCAGACAAAGCCAATGTCCTCAAATTCTAACTCTTCTTCACTTGAAAGAGGAGTCTTCCTTTCTTCATAACGAGATAGCTTTATCTCTTCTTTCAAATCTGCATCAATGGAGGCTCTAGTAGGTTTTACAGGGGAACGCACTCTGCCAGCTTCCAGATTTTGCCAATTAATAGTGCAAAAAAATGGGTGTCCCCTTATCCCATCGGTAAACCTTGCTCTATCCTTTGGTTCTTTTATCAATAGTTTCCTCACAAGGCAGCTTCCTTTTATATTAAGATTATAAAAGTCTGGATCCCTGTGAATAATCATCCCATGTATTTGTGCTATTGTCCTTCCATAGAAGGGGAGTTCTCTGGCCAGCATCTCGAAGACAGTTACTCCGAGTGAAAACCAATCAGCACTCACATTGTAGGGCTTGCCTTTTATAACTTCGGGGGCTGTATATTGTGGTGTCCCAGCAGTTCCATATTTTTTAGGTTTCCAATCAGGATTTTCTAAGGCAAGGCCAAAATCTGTGAGTTTTACATGTCCATCGCTTGTGAATAAGACATTGTCAGGCTTTATGTCTCTATGGATAATGTATTTGCTATGTAAAAACTGAATGGCACACACTAGTTCCGCAGTGATAAATCTCACCACTGTAAAGCTCAGTTTTCTTTTGCGCTGATATATCAGGTTTTGAAGGGTCCCTCCTTTTGCCAGTTCCATAACATAATATACATAGTTATCATTGTGGAATGCCGCATACCCAGCAATTAAAAATTGGCATCCGTGTGTTAGTTGCAAGACATCGTGCTCCCCAATGAAACCTTTGCAACGTAGCAGTCTCCTCTTTTTCAATCTTTTTACTGCTACATGTTTTCCTTTCTCATGATCGGTAGCCAGCAAGACGCGCCCAAAGTGTCCTGCCCCAAGTAACTTGTGGAAGGTGAATTTTTCAGCCGAGAAGACGACAAGGCCTGTCTGGAGGCTGGTGCAGGACTGCCCTGGTTTTTCATCTTCTCCAGCAATCAAGGGTACAGGTTCGGGGTCTATAGCTGCTGGTTTTTCTGAAGTGCTTTCCGCAATCGAGGGTACAGGTTCGGGGTCTATAGCTGCTGGTTTTTCTGAAGTGCCTTGTTCTTGTTTACTTGATGCTTGTCTTGAAACTAAGCCTCCCTCTGATTTAGAATTCATCTTTCCCCCCATCTCCTCACCTGATTCACAAGAGTAGTATGTATCACTGCTTGTATGCTCGTCGGATGCTGAGCTACTTCTTTTCTCTGAGCCAGTGATGACATCTGGTGTTTCCTGATGTTGGAATTCTTCTTGCTGTGACTTCTTTGGAAAATGCTCTGTGGAGCTCCTTCTCTCATTCTCCAGAGAACCTTGAGGAATTTCTGGGCTCTCAAGAACTACTGGCTTTTCTGGGCTCTCAAGAACTGCTGGCTTTTCTGGGGTCTCAAGAACTACAGGCTTTTCTGGGCTCTCAAGAACTACTGGCTTTTCTGGGGTCTCAAAAACTACTGGCTTTTCTGGGCTCTCAAGAATTACTGGCTTTTCTGGGCTCTCAAGAACTACTGGCTTTTCTGGGGTCTCAAGAACTACTGGCTTTTCTGGGGTCTCAAGAACTACTGGCTTTTCTGGGCTCTCAAGAACTACTGACTTTTCTGTAGGGCTCTTTTTAGGCTTTAGGAAAGCTCGAACTCTCTCTCTGAAGCCTCGTTTGGCCTTCTTTGTTGGAGTCTTTTTCTCATCTTTCTCTTTAGGACACTCATCCTTTGTCCTTCTAAGCGAAGCAAATAGTCTTACCCAGAATTTTTTCTGGGTCACCTTTTCATCATGCTTCCTTTGGTCTGGCTTTTCTGTTGGTGCCTGGGTGTTCTGTCCAACATACTTACCTTGTTTTGTTTCCTCTTCCAGTGACTGGGGGTCCTTCCTTCTCAGAAAATCGAAAATTTTATTTTTAAATATCCTGCATTTCTTTGCAGGGCTTTTTGTCTTTGTGAAATACATTAATAGATGTTGTTAAACTGAATACAATTTAAAAAAAATCAAGATAATTCGCAATAGGAATCTCTGAAAGTCACAAATTCACAGGAGCAATGTAAGCTGCTTCCTCTCAGTTTGAAGGTTTGCAGTTCACTGATCTGGTCCTGAACTGTTACAACTGTTATAACAGTTTTTTTTTTTTTTTTCAACTGGACCAACTTTATTTGTCATACTGGATGAACATTTGATTTTTTTCAACCTAACCTGTCTAGTTATGTAATATTCTGTTGTTACAATATGTATTTAACTTTTAATGGAGATTTTTCTTTTACCGTATCCATTGGTATAATGTGATTTCTATGTACATGATTACTTGTAAAGCTGTAACAATTGGAAATATAAGTAGGTGACATCTGTATACAGGGCTTACTACGGTATATACATAAGCAGAGTATGATGGGGGCAATTTGATGAGGCAGTATGATTGGGGCAGTATGATGGGGGCAGTTTTGATGGGGCAGTATGATGAGGGCAGTTTGATGGGGCAAATTTTGATGGGGCAATTTTGATGGGGCAGTATGATGGGGCAGTTTTGATGGGGCAGTTTTGATGGTGGCAGTATGATGGGGCAGTTTTGATGGTGGCAGTATGATGGGGCAGTATCATGGGGCAATTTTGATGCGGCAGTTTGATGGGGAAGTATGATGGGGCAGTTTTGATGGTGGCAGTATGATGGGGGCAATTTGATGGGGCAGTATGATGGAGCAGTTTTGATGGGGTAATTTTGATGTGGCAGTATGATGGGGCAATTTTATAGGGTAGTTTTGATGGTGGCAGTTTTGATGGGGCAATTTTGATGGGGCAGTTTTGATGGTGGCAGTATGATGGAGCAAATTTTGATGGGGGCAGTATGATGGGGCAATTTTGATGGTGGCAGTATGATGGGGCAGTTTTGATGGGGCAGTATGATGGGGAAATTTTGATGGTGGCAGTATGATGGGGCAATTTGATGGGGGCAGTTTTGATGGGGCAGTACGATGGTGGCAGTATGATGGGGGCAGTCTTGATGGGACAATTTTGATGGTGGCAGTATGATGGGGCAATTTTGATGGGGTAGTATGATTGGGGAAATTTGATGGGGCAATTTTGATGGCGGCAGTATGATGGGGGCAATTTGATGAGGCAGTTTTGATGCGGCAATTTTGATGGGGCAGTATGATGGGGGCAGTTTTGATGGTGGCAGTATGATTGGGGCAGTATGATGGGGGCAGTTTTGATGGGGCAGTATGATGAGGGCAGTTTGATGGGGCAATTTTGATGGGGCAGTTTGATGGGGCAGTTTTGATGGTGGCAGTATGATGGGGGCAATTTGATGGGGCAGTATGATGGAGCAGTTTTGATGGGGTAATTTTGATGTGGCAGTATGATGGGGCAATTTTATGGGGCAGTTTTGATGGTGGCAGTTTTGATGGGGCAATTTTGATGGGGCAGTATGATGGGGCAGTTTTGATGGTGGCAGTATGATGGAACAAATTTTGATGGGGGCAGTATGATGGGGCAATTTTGATGGTGCAGTCTGTGTCGTCGTCGTCCCCAGTGCAGCCTGTGTCGCCCCCCCAGTGCAGCCTGTGTTGTCATCCCCCAGTGCTGCCTGGGTCCCCCTGTGCAGCCTTTGTCGTCGTTGTCCCCAGTGCAGCCTGTGTCGCCCCCCCTGTGCAGCCTGTGTCGTCCCCCCAGTGCAGCCTGTGTCCCCCCCCAGTGCAGCCTGTGTCGGTCGCCCCCCCAGTGAAGCCTGTGTCGTCGTCCCCCAGTGCTGCCTGGGTCCCCCTGTGCAGCCTGTGTCGTCATCGTCCCCAGTGCAGCCTGTGTCGCGACCCCCCCGTGCAGCCTGAGTCACCCCCCCAGTGCAGCCTGTGCCCCCCCAGTGCTTAATAGGGTGCACACATGTCCCGGATTGCCCGGGACAATCCCGCAATTAGCATGTCTTTCCCGGGCACCCTCATTCCGGGACAATACAGTGTCCCGGAATTGCCCTGGGTGGATCTAATGCCCCCTAAAATAGCCTTTGCATTGTCTCTGACCCTCACTGTCTCAGCCTGTGGTGGACCCCTTGCTGGCAGAGACCCTTTTTACTTTATTCACCACCCGCTGGCTCAGTGCCCAAACTGGTTGCTACCTGCCGCCCGCTTGGCGTGTAGCAACCAGTGACGTCATGAGCAGGAGAGAGGCAGAGACCAATCATAGCGGAGGAGATTTAACTTCCTCCTCCGCGCCTATTGTTTAGCTCCACCCACCTCCTCCCTGCATGTTCTCGAGTCCAGCCAGGCAGCGGCATGCAGAAGAAACTTCTAAGACTGCAGTGCACAAACGAAAGGAGAGATGGTAGAAAGGCAAGTAAACTGCTAAACCCTCACCAACATGACAGATCCATCGGGGGTAAAATCCCATCAGCTCTCTCCCAGCAGCCAGAGTTCTGTGCTGAACTGTCAGCACTTCACAGAAACGGAGTGTGTCAGCCTGGAGCAAGTAAGTCTCTCAGTGCACTGTGCAGAGAGGACACTGACAGATGACACCCTGAATGGAAGGAGGACACATCCTTACATATCAGGGCAGGGTTCATGCTGGGACTTGAAATCCTTCACTTTTGGGGGATGTGACCCCCCCCCCCAAAAGTGAAGAGCTACAGGTGCCACATGAACCCCTCAGAGCTGAAGATGTTTCCCTCATCACTGCACACATGATAACTCCTCACACCCGGCCCTTCTGTCCAGCTGCTGACTGTCTCTTCTCTCCCACTACTTGTGTGACTCTCACTACACCTGAAGCCCCCCCCCCCTCCCCCTTCAGACCCCTTTCACACTGGAGATTTTTGCAAGCGCTATAGCGTTAAAAATAGCGCCTGCAAAATGGCCTAAAACAGCTGCTACATTCATTCCAGTGTGAAAGCCCGAGGGATTTCACACGGGAGCGTTGCGCTGGCATGACGTCAGAAAAAGTCCTGCCAGCAGCTTCTTTGGAGCGGTGGAGGAACGGTGAACTCACCGCTCCTCCACCGCTTCTACCCATTGAAATCAGTGGGGCAGCGCTGCGATACTGCTGGCAAAACGCTGCTCTGTCGGCATTTTGCAGGCAGATTTAACCCCTTTTCGGCCGCTAGCAGGGGTTAAAACAGCCCCCGCTAGTGACCGAATAACGCCGCTAAAACTACGGTAAAGCGGTGCTAAAAATAGCGTCGCTTTACCGCTGACGCCCGGGCATCGGCAGTGTGAAAGGGGTCTTATCCTCAGCCTTTCATGTTCTGCCACTTTTTCACCTACTAGTCCTCTGTATGCTAAGCAATCCTCTCAGCAGTGGCCCATCTCTCATCTGCAACTATCACAGCCTCAGAATCTTGCCAGCATTCCATTCTTTGCTTCTTCCTCAACCTGCCAGAATGCCAGAATTTTTTTTTCTCCACTGCAACGGTGTAACTACAGGGGTCGCCATTGCAACCCAGCCTCATACTCCAGGGGGCCCATGCAGCTTTCCTCTAAACCTGTATAGGAGGGGCGACATATAGAAGAACTGATTCCCTCCATGTTCTTCTCGCAGGCACTGAATGCCTGCAGGTGGTAAAGGAGGAAAAGCGGGCATTCAGTGGCTGCAAGAAGAACATGGAGGACATCAGTTCCTATATATGCCACCCCTCCTATACAGTTTACTTCTGCTGCCCACAGGTCCCTCAACGCTCTCCTGGCCCCTCTGTGATCTTCCCCAGCAACTTCTCTGCTCTCTCCCCCCCCCCTTCTCTAACCCCCTGCTGTCCTCTGGTCTCACCTGTGCTCTTCTTCAGTTCCCCACCCCTGCTGTTCTCCAGACCCCCCTGTGCTGTTTTCTGGTCCCCCCCCCCCCCTTGCTGTTCTCCAGTCCCCTCCTGTGCTGTTTTCTGATCTGAGGTCTGTTGTTAAGCTTATATTATTATATGTATATAGATGGACTGAGGAGGGGGACAGGGACAGTGATCATGAAAAAGGTAAAAAGCCCCCCTCGCCCCAGCACATTTCTGACCTTCACCTCTCTACTAGCACAAGTGGAAGGGGAGGGGGTCAGTACTGTGGGGGGGGTCTGTACTTAGTGGAGAGGGGGGTACGTACTGAAGGAAGGGGATCTGTACTTAGTGGAGAGGGGGGTACGTACTGAAGGAGGGGGGTCTGTACTTAGTGGAGAGGGGGGTCCATACTGAAGGAGGGGGTCTGTACTTAGTGGAGAGGGGGGTACGTACTGAAGGAGGGGGGTCTGTACTTAGTGGAGAGGGGGGTACGTACTGAAGGAGGGGGGTCTGTACTTAGTGGAGAGGGGGGTCCGTACTGAAGGAGGGGGTCTGTACTTAGTGGAGAGGGGGGTACGTACTGAAGGAGGGGGGTCTGTACTTAGTGGAGAGGGAGGCACATACTGAAGGAGGGGGGTCTGTACTTAGTTAAGAGGGGGGCACGTACTGAAGGAGGGGGGTCTGTATTTAGTGGAGAGGGGGGTCCGTACTGAGGGAGGGGTGTCTATACTTAGTGGAGAGGGGGGTACGTACTGAGGGAGGGGGGTCTATACTTAATGTAATAATAAAAATACATTTCAAGCATGGTGTTGGGATGGTATAAGTGCTAAAACCAGCCATTCACCCGACAAATCACTCGCCGCCGAAGTCCCGTCAACCCGGAGACTACATTCAACATGAAGTCCCCCCGGTCCTTGGCAAAAGTGTCTTTGAATGGCAGTTTGGAAATGTGGTCACCCTACCAGTGCAGCCTGTGCCCCCCCAATGCAGCCTGCATCCCCCCAGTGTAGCCTGCATCCCCCCAATGTAGCCTGCGTCCCCCCAGTGTAGCCTGCGTCCCCCCAGTGTAGCCTGTGTCTGCCAGTGCAGCCTGCATCCCCCCAGTGTAGCCTGCGTCCCCCCAGTGTAGCCTGCGTCCCCCCAGTGTAGCCTGTGTCCGCCAGTGCAGCCTGCATCCCCCCAGTGTAGCCTGTGTCCGCCAGTGCAGCCTGTGTCTGCCAGTGCAGCCTGTGTCCCCAAAGTGCAGCCTGCATCCCCCAGTGCAGCCTGCGTCCCCCAGTGCAGCCTGTGTCCCCCAGTGCAGTCTGTGTCACCCCCCCAGTGCAGTCTGTGTCCCCCCCCAATGCAGTCTGTGCCCCCCCAGGGAGGGGGGTCTATACTTAATGTAATAATAAAAATACATTTCAAGCATGGTGTTGGGATGATATAAGTGCTAAAACCAGCAGCCTGTGTCCTTCCAAGTGCAGACTGTGTCCCCCTGCAGCCTACCTGTGCAGGGGAAGAGAGAGGAGAGCTGCCGCCTGGTTGATTAGAGCGCGGGGAACATAACAGCTTTCATTTCAATAGCTGTGTGTTCCCCGCCACGCGCCGTCATATACAGCCCCTCCCCCTTGTCCGGGCACTTAGATAGACAGATCACCCGTCCAATCCTGGGACGGGAGATCTGTCTATCAAAGTTCCCCGGACAAGGGGCAGGGGCTGTATATGACGGCGCGTGGCGGGGAACACACAGCTATTGAAATGAAAGCTGTTATGGTCCCCTGCGCTCTAATCAACCAGGCGGCGGCTCTCCTCTCTTTCCCCTATGATCGCTGGGAGAATGGCTCCCATACCATCCAGGCTACCGGCGGTGCTCGCCCGATACCCCCAATCTCCCCCTCCCCCCGCTCCCAGGCAGCCCACACTCTCCAATGCGAGTGGAAAACAATTTTTTTTCAAACGCTTCTAAACGCAAACGCGGCTAAACGCGGCATGTAAACGCAGCAAAACGGACATTTTAAACGTGGGGTATTATCTGTCAAGTTGAATCGTTCAGGAGAGCTTTGTAAAGATGTCCCCTGTACATGAAGCCTAATCCTCACGTTCTTGGATGGCTATAAGGTACTTTAATTCCCCTTCTATCCATCCTCCCCTTCCCTACTTTTTTTTTTTGGGGACCATATATATCTATATATAGATATATATCTATATATATAGATATTTATATCTATATATATATATAGATATATATGTATGTGCAAAGTGATTTATATATGTATTTATGTTTTACTCAAACACAGATGCCGAGTGAGTTAAGGAACAAGCAAGCCCTGAAGAAGGGGATATAAACCGCAAAACATGTTAGCTATCCTATTGTAACATCATTGTTTTAAATGTTGTATATACATTCTTGTTTTTACTTATAGGGGGCTGATACATCACCCCCCCCCCACCCATCTCCCAGTACTGACCCTAAAGAATACAGAACCAACTTCCTAGTGCTAAGTTATTTGTGTGTAGGTGGTGTATAGGTGTGAGCAGGGGATGTGCCAGGTGTGCCTGGGTACACCCTAATCACTGTGTGGTGCTGATCCCCCCTATTGCCTGGGCTTCCTCTGTGTTGCTCCCTCTTGCAGTGCTGCTGGCTTCCCTCCTCTCTTTTCCCCTCAGCTCCTGCGAGGGATGTTTCAGAATGGAGTGCTAGTAAATTTGTAAGTTACTATACCCTTCCTTTTCTAAATGATCACACTAACGGCATTCGTTTATAACTGAAGCATAGTAAACTGTGTTTACTATGCTTCAGTGTGTGAATGAACACAACAAAATACCACCCCAGCAAACAATAGATCTCCTACCAGCAACACAGTGACTTAGCAAACTAAATGTCATGTTTTGGAGGTTTGTAATAACCATCAGGCCTAAAATGTGCATTTTAACATGAGCAGCGGGATAGTCATCCAGCTGTTGAAATGAGCACAGGACCCCTTCTGTACTCTTATAGCCCCTGGGACTTAACGAGCACAGAGATCCCAGCCTACCTTCTGTGCATACATACAGCACCATCCAACCATCAGACTGGACAAACAGACTTGCACACAGTATCATCCTCCTTTTCTCTCTCTCTCACCCACCGTCTTTCTCACCCCCCTCTCCCCCCCCCCCCCCCCCACCTCTTTTTTTAAATATTTTTTTCTTACTTGCAAAGTAAAGTCATAATGTGCTAGTATGCATCGTATACTAGCATATTATGTGAAACTTACCTGCAAACAAAGCCCTCATCGTCCCCGCTCAAGGCCGCATCCATCTTCGCCTGTCTCTCATCACCCCCCACCCCACTTTTTCTTTCTCACCCCCCCCCATCTCGCTTATCCCTCTCTATATATCTCACTCCCCTCTCTCTCACCCCTAAGTCTCTCTCATAGACCCTCTCTCTTTCACCCCCTTCTATATACTTCTATATATCTCACTCCCTCTCTTTAACCCCCCCATCTCTCACACACCCTCTCTCTTTCACCCCTTCTATATACTTCTATATATCTCACTCCCTCCCTTTAACCCCCCCCCCCCCGTCTCTCACACACCCTCTCTCTTTCACCCCCTTCTATATACTTCTATATATCTCACTCCCTCTCTTTAACCCCCCCCCCCCGTCTCTAATACACACTCTCTCTTTCACTCCCTTCTATATATCTCACTCCCTCTCTTTAACCCCCCATCTCTCACACACCCTCTCTCTTTCACCCCTTCTATATACTTCTATATATCTTACTCCCTCCCTTTACCCCCCCCGTCTCTCACACACCCTCTCTCTTTCACTCCCTTCTATATATCTCACTCCCTCTCTTCAACCCCCCCGTCTCTCACACACCCTCTCTCTCCCACCCCTATATATCTCACTCCCTCTCTCTCACCCCCCCCGTTTCTCTCACACCCCCTCTCTCTTTCCCCCCCTCTATATATCTCACTCCCTCTCTCAACCCCCCATCTCTCTCACACACCCCCTCTCTCTTTCACCCCCCTCTATATATCTCACTCCCTCTCCCCCCCTGTCTCTCACACCCCCTCTCTCTTTCTTTCACCCCCTCTATATATCTCACTCCCTCTCCCCCCCGTCTCTCACACCCCCTCTCTATTTCTTTCACCCCCCCTATATATCTCACTCCCCCCCCCCCCCGTCTCTCACACCCCCTCTCTCTTTCTTTCACCCCCCCTCTATATATCTCACTCCCTCTCTCTCACCCCCCGTCTCTCACACCCCTTCTCTCTTTCTTTTACCCCCCCTCTATATATCTCCCTCCCTCTCTCACCCCCCCGTTTCTCTCACACCCCCTCTCTCTTTCCCCCCCTCTATATATCTCACTCCCTCTCTCACCCCCCATCTCTCTTGCACACCCCCTCTCTCTTTCACCCCCCTCTATATATCTCACTCCCTCTCCTCCCCTGTCTCTCACACCCCCTCTCTCTTTCTTTCACCCCCTCTATATATCTCACTCCCTCTCCCCCCCCCCGTCTCTCACACCCCCTCTCTCTTTCTTTCACCCCCCCTCTATATATCTCACTCCCTCTCCCCCCCCCGTCTCTCACACCCCCTCTCTCTTTATTTCACCCCCCCTCTATATATCTCACTTCCTCTCTTTAACCCCCCTGTCTCTCACACACCCTCTCTCTTCCCCCCCCCCTCTATATATCTCACTCCCTCTCTCTCACCCCCCCCCCCCGTTTCTCTTACACCCCCTCTCTCTTCCCCCCCTCTATATATCTCACTCCCTCTCTCACCCCCCCCATCTCTCTCACACACCCCCTCTCTCTTTCACCCCCCTCTATATATCTCACTCCCTCTCCCCCCGTCTCTCACACCCCCTCTCTCTTTCTTTCACCCCCTCTATATATCTCACTCCCTCCCCCTCCCATCTCTCACACCCCCTCTCTCTTTCTTTCACCCCCCCTCTATATATCTCACTCCCTCTCCCCCCCCCGTCTCTCACACCCCCTCTCTCCTTCTTTCACCACCCCCTCTATATATCTCACTCCCTCTCCCCCCCCCCCCATCTCTCACACCCCCTCTCTCTTTCTTTCACCCCCCTCTATATATCTCACTCCCACTCTGTCACCCCCCTGTCTCTCACACCCCTTCTCTCTTTCTTTCACCCCCCTCTATATATCTCACTCCCTCTCCCCCCCTCTCTCTTTCTTTCACCGTACTCTCTCTCTCACCCTGTTGTTTTTGGTTCCTTACTCCTCACCCCAGTGCTGCTATCCTCTGCTCCTCACCCTCATCCGAAGCTGCTGTCTTCGGCTCCTCACCTCCCCCTCACATCTGCTTAAAGAGTAAGTAAACTCTTCTTTTTTTAATCTTTTTTTTCTTACCTGCAAAGTTAAGGCCTAATGTGCTAGTATGCATTATATACTAGCACATTATGTGAAACTTACCTGCAAACAAAGCCCTCGTCGTCCCTGCTCAAAGCCGCATCCATCTTCACCCATCTTCCTTCCGGGTCCGTGGACTCTGGCTTTGTGACTGGCCGGAGCCACATGACGTCACTCCTGCACATGCGTGCCGGAGCCGCCGGTCACAGGGCCCTGAAGAAACGGCACGGGCGACCATTCCTTCAGAGCGCATGCGCCGATGAAGTCATCAGCGCAGTATACAGTAAATATCTCCTAAACTATGCAAGTTTAGAAGATATTTACAGCACCTATAGGTAAGCGTTATTATAGGCTTACCTATAGGTACAAACATTAGAGGGAAGTTTACATCCTCTTTAAGGATTTTGGGTTGCATTGGTGGAATCTACATAGTAATGGTCAGCCCAGTCGGGGCAGACAAAGCCAATGTCCTCAAATTCTAACTCTTCTTCACTTGAAAGAGGAGTCTTCCTTTCTTCATAACGAGATAGCTTTATCTCTTCTTTCAAATCTGCATCAATGGAGGCTCTAGTAGGTTTTACAGGGGAACGCACTCTGCCAGCTTCCAGATTTTGCCAATTAATAGTGCAAAAAAATGGGTGTCCCCTTATCCCATCGGTAAACCTTGCTCTATCCTTTGGTTCTTTTATCAATAGTTTCCTCACAAGGCAGCTTCCTTTTATATTAAGATTATAAAAGTCTGGATCCCTGTGAATAATCATCCCATGTATTTGTGCTATTGTCCTTCCATAGAAGGGGAGTTCTCTGGCCAGCATCTCGAAGACAGTTACTCCGAGTGAAAACCAATCAGCACTCACATTGTAGGGCTTGCCTAGTATTACTTCGGGGGCTGTATATTGTGGTGTCCCAGCAGTTCCATATTTTTTAGGTTTCCAATCAGGATTTTCTAAGGCAAGGCCAAAATCTGTGAGTTTTACATGTCCATCGCTTGTGAATAAGACATTGTCAGGCTTTATGTCTCTATGGATAATGTATTTGCTATGTAAAAACTGAATGGCACACACTAGTTCCGCAGTGATAAATCTCACCACTGTAAAGCTCAGTTTTCTTTTGCGCTGATATATCAGGTTTTGAAGGGTCCCTCCTTTTGCCAGTTCCATAACATAATATACATAGTTATCATTGTGGAATGCCGCATACCCAGCAATTAAAAATTGGCATCCGTGTGTTAGTTGCAAGACATCGTGCTCCCCAATGAAACCTTTGCAACGTAGCAGTCTCCTCTTTTTCAATCTTTTTACTGCTACATGTTTTCCTTTCTCATGATCGGTAGCCAGCAAGACGCGCCCAAAGTGTCCTGCCCCAAGTAGCTTGTGGAAGGTGAATTTTTCAGCCGAGAAGACGACAAGGCCTGTCTGGAGGCTGGTGCAGGACTGCCCTGGTTTTTCATCTTCTCCAGCAATCAAGGGTACAGGTTCGGGGTCTATAGCTGCTGGTTTTTCTGAAGTGCTTTCCGCAATCGAGGGTACAGGTTCGGGGTCTATAGCTGCTGGTTTTTCTGAAGTGCCTTGTTCTTGTTTACTTGATGCTTGTCTTGAAACTAAGCCTCCCTCTGATTTAGAATTCATCTTTCCCCCCATCTCCTCACCTGATTCACAAGAGTAGTATGTATCACTGCTTGTATGCTCGTCGGATGCTGAGCTACTTCTTTTCTCTGAGCCAGTGATGACATCTGGTGTTTCCTGATGTTGGAATTCTTCTTGCTGTGACTTCTTTGGAAAATGCTCTGTGGAGCTCCTTCTCTCATTCTCCAGAAAACCTTGAGGAATTTCTGGGCTCTCAAGAACTACTGGCTTTTCTGGGCTCTCAAGAACTGCTGGCTTTTCTGGGGTCTCAAGAACTACAGGCTTTTCTGGGCTCTCAAGAACTACTGGCTTTTCTGGGGTCTCAAGAACTACTGGCTTTTCTGGGCTCTCAAGAACTACTGGCTTTTCTGGGCTCTCAAGAGCTACTGGCTTTTCTGGGGTCTCAAGAACTACTGGCTTTTCTGAGGTCTCAAGAACTACTGGCTTTTCTGGGGTCTCAAGAACTACAGGCTTTTCTGGGGTCTCAAGAACTACTGGCTTTTCTGGGCTCTCAAGAACTACTGGCTTTTCTGGGCTCTCAAGAACTACTGGCTTTTCTGGGCTCTCAAGAACTACTGACTTTTCTGTAGGGCTCTTTTTAGGCTTTAGGAAAGCTCGAACTCTCTCTCTGAAGCCTCGTTTCGCCTTCTTTGTTGGAGTCTTTTTCTCATCTTTCTCTTTAGGACACTCATCCTTTGTCCTTCTAAGCGAAGCAAATAGTCTTACCCAGAATTTTTTCTGGGTCACCTTTTCATCATGCTTCCTTTGGTCTGGCTTTTCTGTTGGTGCCTGGGTGTTCTGTCCAACATACTTACCTTGTTTTGTTTCCTCTTCCGGTGACTGGGGGTCCTTCCTTCTCAGAAAATCGAAAATTTTATTTTTAAATATCCTGCATTTCTTTGCAGGGCTTTTTGTCTTTGTGAAATACATTAATAGATGTTGTTAAACTGAATACAATTTAAAAAAAATCAAGATAATTCGCAATAGGAATCTCTGAAAGTCACAAATTCACAGGAGCAATGTAAGCTGCTTCCTCTCAGTTTGAAGGTTTGCAGTTCACTGATCTGGTCCTGAACTGTTACAACTGTTTTAACAGTTTTTTTTTTTTTTTTCAACTGGACCAACTTTATTTGTCATACTAGATGAACATTTGATTTTTTTTAACCTAACCTGTCTAGCTATGTAATATTCTGTTGTTACAATATGTATTTAACTTTTTATGGAGATTTTTCTTTTACCGTATCCATTGGTGTAATGTGATTTCTATGTACATGATTACTTGTAAAGCTGTAACAATTGGAAATATAAGTAGGTGACATCTGTATACAGGGCTTACTACGGCATATACATAAGCGGAGTATGATGGGGGCAATTTGATGAGGCAGTATGATTGGGGCAGTATGATGGGGGCAGTTTTGATGGGGCAGTATGATGAGGGCAGTTTGATGGGGCAATTTTGGTGGGGCAATTTTGATGGGGCAGTATGATGGGGGCAGTATGATGGGGCAGTTTTGATGGGGCAGTTTTGATGGTGGCAGTATGATGGGGCAGTTTTGATGGTGGCAGTATGATGGGGCAGTATCATGGGGCAATTTTGATGGGGCAGTTTGATGGTGGCAGTATGATGGGGCAATTTGATGGGGCAGTATGATGGGGCAATTTTGATGGGGCAGTATGATTGGGGAAATTTGATGGGGCAATTTTGATGGCCGCAGTATGATGGGGGCAATTTGATGAGGCAGTTTTGATTGGGCAATTTTGATGGGGCAGTATGATGGGGGCAGTTTTGATTGGGGCAGTATGATGGGGGCAGTTTTGATGGGGCAGTATGATGAGGGCAGTTTGATGGGGCAATTTTGATGGGGCAGTATGATGGGGGCAGTATGATGGGGCAGTTTTGATGGTGGCAGTATGATGGGGCAGTTTTGATGGTGGCAGTATGATGGGGCAATTTTGATGCGGCAGTTTGATGGGGCAGTATGATGGGGCAGTTTTGATGGTGGCAGTATGATGGGGGCAATTTGATGGGGCAGTATGATGGAGCAGTTTTGATGGGGTAATTTTGATGTGGCAGTATGATGGGGCAATTTATGGGGCAGTTTTGGATGGTGGCAGTTTTGATGGGGCAATTTTGATGGGGCAGTATGATGGGGCAGTTTTGACGGTGGCAGTATGATGGAGCAAATTTTGATGGGGGCAGTATGATGGGGCAATTTTGATGGTGGCAGTATGATGGGGCGGTTTTGATGGGGCAGTATGATGGGGAAATTTTGATGGTGGCAGTATGATGGGGCAATTTGATGGGGGCAGTTTTGATGGGGCAGTACGATGGTGGCAGTATGATGGGGGCAGTCTTGATGGGAAAATTTTGATGGTGGCAGTATGATGGGGCAATTTTGATTGGGGCAATTTTGATGGGGCAGTATGATTGGGGAAATTTGATGGGGCAATTTTGATGGTGGCAGTATGATGGGGGCAATTTGATGAGGCAGTTTTGATGGGGCAATTTTGATGGGGCGGTATGATGGGGGCAGTTTGATGGGGGAGCTTTTTATATTTCTAGATTTATAATCTTTGTAAATGTAGATAAACTTCCTGGTTCCTGGGGGGGGAGAGGTTTCCATAGCTAAGGGGCAGCAACTTCCTCTGACACTGCTGTTGCTATGGAAACCTGACCTACAACCTATTACACCGCTCGTGCTGCTCTGAGCATGCGCGAGATCTGGAGGTGCATGCTGGGTAACCAGCATGCATGGAATACAGGAAGAGATACAGTCTGGCTTCAGATGCCCACACGTGAGATAGCCGCGGCCTGCTGGGATTTACAAATGTAAGAAATGCATAGTTGCCAACAGTCCCGATTTTCCCGGGACAATCCCGAATTTGGGACCCTCGTCCCGATAGGAGGCCATCCCGAAACGGGATTTTGAGTTTTGTCCATGGAAAACCGGGAACGTTTGGCTCTGGAGCAGTTTTCTGGCTCCTGGCTCCAACAAAATGGCCGCCGGCGCCCCTGTGAGAGCTTTGCTCTTGTGTTTCAGCTACATCACCTCTTGTTCCTCATGTTTGGTGGAGAGGGGAGGGGCCGATCCGTGCAGCCAATGAATCGGCTTCTCTCTTCACAATTCTCCAGCCTGGGTTAGCTGCACGGATTGGCGCCTCCTCTCTGCACTGAACAGGAGGAACAAAATATCTCCCTGGATGGATTTAAAGGGGTTGTAAAGGTAAAAGTTTTTTCACCTTAATGCATTCTATGCATTAAGGTGAAAAAACTTCCGACAATACCGCCGCCCCCAGCCCCCCCGTTTTACTTACCTGACCCCTCGAAAGTCCCGCGCTCGCTCCCGACATCCATTTCGCTGCTCAGCCTGGCCGCTGATTGGCTACAGTGGATGGATTGAAAGCAGCGCAGCCATTGGCTCGCGCTGCTGTCAATCACATCCAATGACGCGGCGCGCTGGGGGGCGGGGCCGAGTGATACAGTGAGCGGCTGTATCACGGGAGCAAGCCCGCAAGAACTAACCACCATGCGAGGGAGCTCGCATTAAGGTGGTTAGTTCTCTCGGGGAGGAGCTGAAACAGCTGCCGAGGGACCCCAGAAGACCAGGTTCGGGGCCACTCTGTGCAAAACGAGCTGCACAGTGAAGGTAAGTATAACATGTTTGTTATTTAAAAAAAAAAAAAAATTACCTTTACAACCCCTTTAACTTCATCCCCTTACAGGAAAGCAATGGTAAAGAAGTTGGTGAACTGAGACTGATTTTAGATACAAGAAGGATGGATTCATGATTTTAAAATGATGTGAAATGACTAACATTCCTATGTGATTATTTATATTATTCAGCTCACTAAAATGTCTAAACATAATAATATACTGTATAATGTTCATGCTGTGCACATGGGGATAGGAACATATTGTCTTAGCCTTGCAGTTGCATTATGGCTCCTCTGATTTCTGTCACATGTGGAGATGTTGGATAAGGAGGTTTTTGCAGAGCTTGAATTTTCACTTGTGTGCAGAACTGCAGAGCTTTCCCTTCATGCACTGTGACACATGACAGACTGCGGAATTATGCAGAGCTCCGCATTCAATACACCTTCAGATAACATGCTAGTGTCCTAAATGGGAATTCAGCACCAACAAGTATTCTATGTGCTGAGGTATCTGTGGGAACAGAGCAGCAAACCATAACCTTCCAACATGTCATGTGTGACAGGCATGACAAATAACTTCAACCGCATATCTGTAAATACTGCTAGTGCTATGAGCAATATCAGTTTTTCTTCCTTCTCCCTCTCTGATTGGTTGTTTTAGTAGTGAGTGAGCAGTAGTGGCCATATCTATACCCGAGAGGCCCTAAATTCCAGCAATACTATGAAAAGTGATTTAATGCCAGCTCTTCTTCCCACCCCCTCCACAAACTTCTATTCAAAATGTTGTTTTCTGAGACCAGGAAGGACTGCAAGGCCCCTTTCACCCCGGAGGTGGTTTGCAGGCACTATTGAACTAAAAATAGCGTTTGCAAACCGACCCGAAACAGCCGCTGCTATGTCTCCAGTGTGAAAGCCCGAGGGCTTTCACACTGGAGCGGTGCGCTAGCAGGACAGGATAAAAAGTCCAGCTAGCAGCATCTTCGGAGCGGTGCTAGCAGGATCTCTGCAGAGGAGCTTTGTGGTGGTTTTTAACTCTTTCTCGGCCGCTAGCGGGGGGTAAAACTGTCCCGCTAATGGCCAAATACCGCCGCTAAAACGACGGTAAAGCCCTGCTAATAATAGCAGCGCTTTACCGCCGACGCACCTCCCGCCCCAGTGTGAAAGGGGCCTAATGTAAGCAAATAACTGCTAAAATGTAGGGACTCCTTATTGCTTCATTCTGCTTGGTTGTTTATGGATGAGCAGTAGAGGCCACATCTATTCCTGAGAGGCTTTAGATTCCAGCAAGACAGTGCAAAATGATTTGATGCCGGCCCCTCCTCCCTTTCTCTACAAACCCTACTCAAAATGGTTTTATCTGAAGCCAAGGACTGCAATGTCAGTAGGGAACTGCTGTAATTTAGGGTTTCTGGGTTGTTTTAGTGGTGAGTTAACAATAGTGGCCATACAAAATAATGTAATGCCAGACCCTTTTTGTCTCTCTCCACAGCTCCGCTGCCGAGGACACCAGATGTAAAGGAGGGCTCCGCTGCCGGGGACACCAGATGTAAACGAGGGCTCCGCTGCCGGGGACACCAGATGTAAAGGAGGGCTCCACTGCCGGGGACACCAGATGTAAAGGAGGGCTCTGCTGCCGGGGACACCAGATGTAAAGGAGGGCTCCGCTGCCAGGGACACCAGCTGTAAAGGAGGGCTCTGCTGCCGGGGACACCAGATGTAAAGAAGGGCTCCACTGCCGGGGACACCAGATGTAAAGGAGGGCCCCGCTGCTGGGGGACACCAGATGTAAAGGAGGGCTCAACTGCCTGGGACACTAAATTTAAAGGATGGCTCCACCGCCGGGGACACCAAATTTACTGGATGGCTCCGCTGCCGGGGACACCAGATGTAAAGGAGGGCTCCACTGCCAGGGACACCACATGTAAAGGAGGGCTCCGCTGCCGGGGACACCAGATGTAAGGAGGGGCTCCACTGCTAGGGACACCATATGTAAAGGAGGGCTCCACTGCTGGGGGACACCAGATGTAAAGGAGGGCTCCACTGCCGGGGACACCAGATGTAAAGGAGGGCTCCACTGCCGGGGACACCAGATGTAAAGGAGGGCTCCACTGCTGGGGACACCAGATGTAAAGGAGGGCTTCACTGCTAGGGACACCAGATGTAAAGGAGGGCTCCACTGCCGGGGACACCAGATGTAAAGGAGGGCTCCACTGCCGGGGACACCAGATGTAAAGGAGGGCTCCACTGCTCCACTGGGGGCTCCTGATGGCTTCTGGTGGCAGGCGACGTGGCAGGTGACACGCTCAGGGGTCCCACTGATTCTGGATTATGGTGAGTTGAATGATTACATTCTATATTACCAGGTAATAATAGTAATAATGCGCTTCAATCACCTGACACCATAACAACCATGGTGCCGGGATGATTGAAGCGCTAACACCAGGTGTTTGGAGTGTTTTTATCTGCTGATTTGTTAAACTCTAAAATACACATTTCTCCATTCTTTCCTTCCCTCGTTCTTTCCTTCTTTCTCTCTCCATCCCTCTTTTCCCCTTTCTTTCTCCATCTCTCATTCATCTCAGACTCTAACCACACCCCCATTTGAACCACGCCCATGTAAGCCACGCCCACTAATGTAAACCACGCCCATTTTTGGTGCTGCACGCCACATTTTTCCTCTTTTTCCCATGTAACGCCTACAAACGCATGCCCCGCCCCTAATTACAATAAGACTCCACCTACAGCCAAAAAAGTGTCCCTAAAAACTTTTTTACAATGTTAGCAACTATGGGTGTCCCTCGATTCCATCTTAAAAGGTTGGGAGGTATAAAAATGACCTGGGCAGGAAGGGGGTGCAAGTGTCAAATCCAATCCATTTGAATCAGATTTGTTAAATCTAAGTAGATCGGCCAGTGTGGAATGTTATTTATCGTTTGAATACGATGGTAATTTGATGGATCAGATAATAAGATTACATGGTGGGATCGATAATTTATGATCATATATTGATTAAAACCCCATTCCCATGAGTGGCATATTGAACGCATTGGTTGGTGACTACAGATGTATTATTCCTAGATTCCTGATTTAACCGCTTGCTGACCGCCGCACACACATATACGTCGGCAGAATGGCCCAGGCAGGCGAATGGGCGTACAGGTAAGTCCCTTTAAATTTGCCGCCTTTCAGGCACGCATGCTGCGGGAGCGTGCCCGCGGGTCCCGGGAACTCAATGCTCTCTGTCGGCCCGTGATTGCGGTGTGGAGAGGTAGAACGGGGAGATGTAAACAAAGCATTTCCCCGTCCTGCTTTGTGTCATGACAGAGATCACTGCTCCCTGTCATCGGGAGCAGTGATCGCTGTCATGTGTGTTGAAACCCATTCCCCATACAGTTAGAATCACTCCCTATGACACACTTAACCCCTTCATCACCCCCTAGTGGTTAACACCTTCACTGCCAGTGTCATTTACATAGTAATCAGTGCATTTTTATAGCACTGATCGCTGTATAAATGCCAATGGTCCCAAAATAGTGTCAAAAGTGTCCGATGAGTCCGCCATAATGACGTAGTCACAAAAAAAATCGCTGATCGCCGCCATTACTAATTAAAAAAAATAATAATAAAATGCCATAAAACTATCCCCTATTTTGTAGACGCTATAACTTTTGCGCAAACCAATCAATATATGCTTATTGCGTTTTTTTTTTACCCAAAAATATGTAGAAGAATACATATTGGCCTAAACTGAGGAAAAAATTATTTTTTTATATATTTTGGGGGGGATATTTATTATAGCAAAAAAGTTAAAAAAATAGTGTTTTTTCAAAATTGTCGCTCTTTTTTTGTTTATAGCGCAAAAAATAAAAACCGCAGAGGTGATCAAATACCACCAAAAGAAAGCTCTATTTGTGGGAAAAAAAGGACGTCAATTTTGTTTGGGTACAATGTCGTACGACCGTGCAATTGTTTGTTAAAGCGAAGCAGTGCCGAATCGCAAAAAGTGCTCTGGTCAAAAGGGGGTAAAATCCTCCGGGGCTGAAGCGGTTAAAGAGATTGATTGGAAAATAAATTGATAATTTTCGGCTCCGCCCATTTACCAATTCAAAGCCAATAGAAGCTGTAAATCATGTGGACCAATGGTAATGCGCCTCAGGATTGTGAGCAGGACTGGTCAGACTGGGACTATTGGCAGAATGAGTAGTGAGTGGGGAATGTGTATTGGTGGGAGGATGTTATTCGTCAACCAATCGCTTAACACGTTTTTCTCTGCTATCACGTTACCTTATTCTGCCTTTCTGTTACTAAGAACCTTGACGAAGCCTTTGCCCTTTTTTTTCATTGGTCAAAGACCAAGGGATATCCGGAAAGCGCTCCCGCTGCTCCCTCCTTTCTGCTATCCGCCGCCATCATGGTAAGTAGTCTGTGCTTGTGCTCTGAGAGGCCGAGACCGCCGTGTGCTCCCTGGGGGGCAGGGAAGATGGGTGAACGAGCCCCGGAGAGCGGGCAGGGCCCGGGCTGTGTTGGAAGGCTCTAGGTTTGTATAGAAGGGTGTAGTGAGGGGATGTCGGGGCGGCATGGAGAGCGGAGCTCCGGCCTGGGGAAGCCCGGCGTGTGTGTTCATGTGCTGGCAGTGTGCGGCGCCTCCTGTGTGAGGGAGGCCCGGGATCCACATGGGAGCTGTGTGTGTGTGTCACATGGCGGGGCCTACTACTCCTCTACACTGGCCGATCCTTCCCCACACTTGCCGATCCTTCCCCACACTGGCCGATCCACACACCGATCATTGCTCCATGGCACCATTATATGCACCTATGCGTTCTGGGTTTTACCTCCCATTCATTTTAATGTGCAATTAGTGCAGGTACTCTTCCAGATCGTATGGTATGTGGTTTGATGGATGTGTTTGGGGTGCTATTAGCGATTGGCCCCCGTGTGCCCCTCACCAGGGCGATATGTTTACATGGAGTGCAGGAAATGCGTTGTTCCCACACTGCATTCAGGTGTGATCAGGCCGTTAGTCCTATGGGGGTGATGTGACACCCTATGGTGGTTTACTGCTTTGCCAGAGACAAGAGAACTAAGTCACCCCTCCATTCTTTGTATGACATGGACCCTTCTCAGCCTGGACCAATGAGATGGATCCCTCTGATCATTTGCTGATACATATTCTGAAACGTTCAGGGGCCAGGAGGGGAGCGAGCCGGGGAAGCTGACAATCACTACTACATAGCAACATGTTACACTTGTATTTGGGGTGAAACGTGTTGCTAAAACTAACCAACAGGGGCCTCACTACTGGGGTATATTTTTGGTACATGGCTGGAGTGGGGCTTTACTTGGATGCTCTGCGAGCAGAATAAGGTAGGTACATCCACCACTTACCCTAATGATTGGTGTAAGTGGTGGATGTTCCTAACTTATTCTGCTCGCAGATTGCAGAACATCCATGTAAAGCCCCACTCCAGGCACATACCAAAAATATACCACAGTAGTGAGGCCCCTGTTGGTTCGTTTTAGCAACACGTTTCACCCCAAATACAAGTGTAACATGTTGCTATGTAGTAGTGATTGTCAGCTTCCCCAGCAGTCCCTCAGGTATGTATACTAACATTGGGATAATCTGGACCAAGGTAACTGCAATAAAGAATCATGCCTGGAGTTCAGCTTTAAAGTGGTTGTAAAGTCAGAAGGTTTTTTCTTCTTGATGCATAAAGAGAAAAAAAAACCTATGTGCAGCAGCTCCCCCTCTGTCCATCGATGTCCATGCAACCCTCGGCTGTCCATGACTTTCCCTCCTGATTGGCTGGGACACTGCAGCGGAAGCATTGGCTCCCACGGCTGTCAGTCAGTTAGCCAATCAGGGCAGAGGGGCAGGGCTGACTGGCAGCTCCTTGTCTGAATGGACACAGAAAGCTGCAGCTCGGCTCAGGTGCCCCAATAGCTTGCTGTGGGGGAACTTGTAAGGAGGGAGGGACCAGGAGCAGTGAAGAGACTTTACAATCACTTTAATGCACTAAGATAAAAAGCCTTCAGTGTGCAGCAGCCCCTCTAATACCTGAGGCCATCTTGATCCAGCGATGTTGCACACAGGTCTCTCCCTTCTCATTGGCTGAGATAGCGAAGTGCCATTGGCTCATGCTGCTGTCAGTCGCAGCCAATGAGGGGAGGGTGGGGCCAGGCAGCAGCTCCGTGTTTGAATGGACGCACAGAGCAGTGGCTCGGGTGCCCCCATAGCAAGCTGCTTGCTGTGGGGGTATTTAACAGGAAGGGGGGCCAAGAGTGCTGAAGAGGGACTCAAAACCACTGAACAAAGCGGGTAAGTATAACATGTTTGTTATGTTAACCACTTCCAGACCGCCCGCCACTGTTTTACGTCGCTACTTTGAAGAGGAATACCGTTGTTATGGTAGCAGCTGGCTGTCATAACCCCGGTATCCTTCAAGAGCGGGTGGTCCGCTTCAAGATAAAAGTGGTCCCTGCGGCAAATTCAACGCAAGATCACTTATATCGGTGATCACTCTCCGGTGCCCCCTGCCGCTTACGCGAGCCGTTGGTAGCGGTGGAGGCAATCGGATCCTCTCCCTAGCCTGACATGGAGACGAGTGAGGGGAACATTCATTTTTTTTATTTTTATTGTATTTTAGTGTAAATATGAGCTCTGACGTCTTTTTGACCCCAGATTTCATATTTAAGAGGTCCTGTCATGCTTTTTTTCGATTACAAGGGATGTTTACATTCCTTGTAATAGGAATAAAAGTGACTCTTTTTTATTTTTAGTAAAAAAAAAAAAAAAATAAATAAGAACTTTTTTTTTTTTTTTATTTAAACGCGTCCCGCTGAGCTCGCGTGCAGCGAACGAAGCATACGTGAGTAGCGCCTGCATCTGAAAACTGTGTTCAAACAACACATGTGAGGTATCGCCCCAATCGTTAGAGCAAGAGCAATAATTCTAGCCCTAGATCTCTGTAACTCAAAACATGCAACCTGTAGAATTTTTTAAATGTCGCCTATGGAGATATTTAAGGGTAAAAGTATGTCGCCATTCCACAAGTGGGCGCAACTTTGAAGCGTGACGTGTTTGGTATCAAATTACTCGGCGTAACATTATCTTTCACAATGTAAAAAAAAAAATGTATATATGTTTGGGGGTTCTAAGTAATTTTCTAGCAAAAAAACTTTAACTTGTAAACACCAAATCTCAAGAGGCTCGGTCCTAAGTGGTTAAAAAGACTTTATCACTAGATAACAAACATTTAACCCATGCAGAGAGGGCCTCTGCAAGGGTGGTGGTTATTTTTAATTCCTAGAGATCAGCTTTAGGCCCCATGTACACTGCTGCTGCTAAACGGGCGTTCAGAGGCAGTTGGACACTTTTTTTTTTTTCAACTGCCCCTGAACTCATTCAATGTTATCTTATGTGTACATGTACACAGGTTTGTTTACTGTCGTTTTTAGGCCTTTTTTTTGAAGCGCGTTAACCCGCGTTTAGCCGTGCTTCGTTTATAGGCGTTTTTCACTATTTAAAAAAAAAATTTTTTTTTACTCTTCTAAACGCGGCATGTAAATGCTGCAAAAAGGATGTTTTAAACGCGGGTTACTGTCTGTCAAGTTAAATAGTTCAGGAGAGGTTGTAAAAACGTCCCTTGTACATGAAGCCTTACAGCAGATCTGTCTTCACTTCCTAGTGGAGACATGGCAGTAAAAATATGAAGGATTACCTAGGTCTTCTTATGACAATATGATTATTGAAGATTTTTTTTCCCTTCACTTCCTGTCCTGTTTGTGAGGATTGGAAGTAAGAATAAATGTCCCCAACAGGGACACACCAGGAAAAACCTAATTCTTGTTCGCATTATCAAAAACTAAAATCGTGTTTTTAGATCCAGTATATGGCTGCGTAGATCTGGTGTATTGTGATTTGCAGCAATTTTGCAGTACTTGAAGTAATACTTAAGTCTCCTTTTTAATTTTTTGTTAAAAAAACAAACGTTATACTTACCACCTCTGTGCAGTGGATTTGCACGGAGCAGCCTAGATCCTCCTCTTCTCAGGTCCCTCTTTGGAGCTCTTAGACCCTCCCTCCTGTTGAGTGCCCCCACAGCAAGCAGCCATTCAGACAGAGCCATGGCCCGGCCCAGCCCCCTCTCTCTCCCTCATTGGCTCGCTGAGTTTGATAGCAGCAGAAGCCAGAGGTGCATTGCTGCTGTCTCAACCAATGAGGGAGAGTTCTGGACATCCGGGTCTTTTGTGCAACATCGCTGGATAAAGATGGGGCTCGGATAAGTATTAGGGGGGCTGCTGCATGCTGAAGGCTTTTAATTTTCACGCATAGAATGCATTAAGATAACAAAAAACTGCCTTTACAACCCCTTTTAAATTCTGCAATGTTTTAAAGTTTAAAAATAAAACACTTTTTTGTCTAGCAAGTTAGTCTGACTTTTTTTTTTTCCTCCTTTTTTTTTTATCTTGCAGGTGTTCAAACGCTATGTGCAGATAGGCCGTGTTGCCTATGTCTCTTTTGGTCCCCATGCTGGTAAACTTGTGGCAATTGTTGATATCATTGACCAAAATAGAGTAAGTATTAGAATTACTTAGAACATAGTTTGTTGCTGAGATTTTTGCTATAAGTGTATGAAAGCAGTATTTATCCCAAAACAAAACATGTTTTGTAATGTAGTTTACCAATTCATGTGGTTGCTTTGTTAGTTTTCTTTTTTAGCACCCCCCCCCCCTCTGTTTTAACCTGGTGATTTGGCCAATAATACACCTAGTATTGGTGCCTCCACTCTGGAAGAATGAGCACAGGGGGTGGATTTGGACTGTAGCATTGTGAGTCTGGGGGCTGGGGGGAGTGTTTAAATGTACTAGCAGATTTAAATATACAAACAAATTGAAGCCAACTCCAGCTAAGGCAGTTCCTTTTTAGGGTTTTACAAAATAAATGAAAGCTGATCATTTTAAGCACCTCTGCCAGTGTTAAATTGTTTGTTTCATCCCTGTAAACTGCAAGAAAGCTTGTTCTTTGGAAAAACAGACTTGCTGGCCAGATTAGCAGATAAAAATAAAGCAAGGAGAGCCTAAAGAAAATTAATGCAGCCATCGCAAGAATTGGTAAGCTGCAATATCATTTTTGTTTTGGATTTAATGCCACTTTAATGTGACTGTTAGGTTAAGACAGTGTAAATAAACCCAAACTATCTAGTGGGGCCCTGAAAGACACTGTGTACTGCCTCCTCTGGTGGTGGCCTTATCTGCCCATCTTTTTCCTCTGTTCAGAGCAGCTTTTCTCCATGTCTTCAGCATCTTACACTTCCACAGGTGTTGGAAGCCTGATTCCCCGTTGCACATTAAAAGTGGAACTTCCACTTAATTGCTTCCCTCACCCCCACTCTGGTGTTAAATTTGGCACCTTTCGGGGGGGTGGGTTGACAGGCTCCCTCGAAGTTTGCCCTCCGCTGCGCTAATCAGAACGCAAAGCACGCTTTGTACATTCGCAGTAGGGAACCGTCTGTTAAGACCAAAGGCTTCACTGCCAGGTTCCCTTACCTGGAATTGCAGCGACTGCACCTGACTGTCGATCCGAAGATCGGCTGGGGTGCTAACATCGCCGGGCCCCTGGATAGGTAAGTGTCCATATAGTAAGTCAGCAACTACAGTATTTGTAGCTGCTGACTTTTTTTTTTTTTTTCCCCCCAAGTGGACCTCCGCTTTAAGCTTCATCCTCTAATCCCCTACATATCTTCTAATCCCCTACATATCTTAGCATTTTCAGTGGTGTGTTAAACAGTTCATTTTTCATTAATGTAAAAAATGCAAAACTATTGCTGCTTTGAGGCTTTTTTTTTCTGCCCCCTCCTCAAGCTGCAAAGGCAACCAGATAGGTGTACACATGCTGTGGCTGCAATGCTTTTCTTCACAGCTGTGCTAAAAATTATTATACACCTTGTCTGGCTCAACAGGTGGTACCACCACTAAACTTGACCCATTCAAATGACATGGGCTGCAACAAAAGTGCATGTAATGCACGATGATGCAGCATTTTCAGGGTAGAAACTTGGCCTTTATGTATCTGAGTAATTTTGTGTTGACTGTACATATTTAAGCAGCCACTGTCAATACTTTGCAGAAGAAACGGATGCACTGATGTCTGTCAGACGGTGTGCCAATATTCAAAATCAGGATTTTACCTTCTTCAATATGCTTGATTAAATCCATTTTCAATGTCAGAGCAATAATGTCACAAGAGCATTGCTGTATATAGCTTGCTTGTTTTAATTGTCTTCTTCTTTATCTTTCTACAGGCGCTTATCGATGGTCCCTGCAGTGGTGTGAGAAGGCAAGCCATGCCATTCAAGTGCATGCAGCTTACTGACTTTGTTCTGAAGTTCCCCCACAGGTAATTGCATGTTAAATACTAATTAAACTAAAACCACCCTTTTAAAAAAGATGCTTGCCTTTCTAGTAGGCAGTGTCCTAAAACTTTACTGTAGTTCAGATCTTCAGCTGCTGTTGGTATCTGACACTTTGAGGCTGGGTTCACACTGGTACGACACGACAGCCGTCGTACTTTGGATCCGACTTTGCCCTGCGATTTGAAGCTGACATACGTCCGACTTTCAATGAATAGGGATCCGACTTGGATCCCTGCCAATACCAGGCACTGTGTTTGGTATGAATCTTGAGGGGGAACTCAACGCCAAATTTTAAATAAAAAACCGGCATGGGTTCCCCCTCTTAAGAGCATACCAGGCCCTTCAGTTTGGTATGGATTTTAAGGGGAACCCCCATGCCGAAAAAACAGCAAGGGCCCCCCAAAAGTCCATACCAGACCCTTATCCGAAAAGGGGCTGGGGATGAGCGAGCGAGCCCCCCCCTTCCTGAACTGTACCAGGCCGCATGCCATCAACATGAGGGGGGGGCCCCCTACACTGCGCCCCCCACTCCAAAGTACCCTCTCCCCACGTTGATGACAAGGGCCTCTTCCCGACAACCCTGGCCGTTGGTTGTCGGGGGGAGGGGGGGGCTTATCGGAATCCGGGAGCACCCTTTAATAAGGGGGAGGGCCCCCACCTTATGTGAATGAGTATGGGGTACATCGTACCCCTACCCATTCACCTGGGGGTAAAAAAGTGTCAATAAAAAAACAGGTTTTTAAAGTAATTTATTAGGCAGCTCTGGGGGGGGGTCTCCTGCTCTTCGGTATCTTCTGCCGGGCTCTTCCGCTGTCTTTTGCCCGCTCTGTTGCTAGCGGTGGCTCGGTCTTCTCCGTCGTCTTCTTCCTTCTCTTCTGATGTTGACACGACGCTCTCTCCCGCTGTAATGCCGTGTGCGCAACGACGTGTATAGGCATGGGGCTTGGTCACGGGTTGTGTCACCGCCCCATCATGCCCCTGGCAGTGACGTCATAAGGGGTGGGGTCACTGGGTGACATCACCCGGCGACCACGCCCCATGCCTATATAAGTCATTGCGCACACCGCATTACAGCGGAAGAGAACGTCGTGTTAACCCACCCCCTTTCCTGACCAGCCAGGCTGCGTGCGCGGATAGGGGTCTGGTACGGATTTTGGGGGGACCCCTACGCCGTTTTTCTGCGTAGGGGGTTCCCCTTAAAATCCATACCAGACCCAAGAGCCTGGTATGCTCTTGGAGGGGAAACCCATGCCGGTTTTTCATTAAAAATTTTGTGTGGAATTCCCCCTCAAGATCATCAGAGCACAAGTCGCATGCCAAAGTCTGATCAGGCAAGATGGCGTTTCGACTTCAATGATATTCAATGGGCTGAAGCAGGATCAAAGTCGGACCAAAGTAGTGTTGGACCAGTTAAGACGGCTCCCATAGGGAAACATTGATTTTTCACACGTCATGTGACATGAGCTCCCAATGTCGGAGGATTTGTCGCACCAGTTTAAACTCGGCCTCAATGTGTTAAATGCCTGGTCCCCTGCTGCATGCTGTGGTTCCCATCATTTGTGCCTATGCAACTATATTAAGCAGTAATTTCAACAGGGAAGGGAATTGGATGGGCTTGCCCATCCTGTTATAGAAGGTTAAAATGGTTGTAAAGGCAGGTTTGTTTGTTTAAACCCCAACAAAATATAAAAAACAAGTCCAGAAAATAAAAGTCCAAATTTCCAAAGTAGTAAGTGTTCAGTATAAGTGTGGATGCTGTTCCAAAATGAGCTATGATTGCTCTTACCAGAAATCCAAAGATATAAGCAGATGGCAAAAAACCCTTGCCAGGGCCTCTGAGGTATTGGACCAATCAGCACCGTCCGTGGTCAGATCAAAATCCCCTCAATAAATGCAGGAGAAAAACAAACACAAGAAAAAACTGGCCATAGTGTAGTATGTTAAATGTTAAACATGGACAAACGAACATACCAATCACCCTGGTGTGCACATAAAAACAACCAAAAGAAAGGGGGGGGAGGGAAGTGAAAAAAACCCCACCACCGTGGCTGTAGATTGTGCTTACCAGATCACGATGATAAACAGATTCTTAGTGGGTTAGGAGCTGACATAAAGCACCTTGATACGTCCTCATTAACCCGAAGTTCACATCGTCAGTAAACCACCCAGAATATAAAAGGTAAACTCTCCATGGTGAAGTACGTTTAAAAACGAATTTAATAAATTAAATATTGCACTCACAGAATAAAAGCACTTATATCACATAAGTATATGTCGCCGGCCGGCATACAGGCATGGAAGCGAAGCTCGTCCTACTTCCTGGTCTCGTAGCGACGCTACCACGAGACCAGGAAGTAGGACGAGCTTCGCTTCCATGCCTGTATGCCGGCCGGCGACATATACTTATGTGATATAAGTGCTTTTATTCTGTGAGTGCAATATTTAATTTATTAAATTCGTTTTTAAACGTACTTCACCATGGAGAGTTTACCTTTTATATTCTGGGTGGTTTACTGACGATGTGAACTTCGGGTTAATGAGGACGTATCAAGGTGCTTTATGTCAGCTCCTAACCCACTAAGAATCTGTTTATCATCGTGATCTGGTAAGCACAATCTACAGCCACGGTGGTGGGGTTTTTTTCACTTCCCTCCCCCCCCTTTCTTTTGGTTGTTTTTATGTGCACACCAGGGTGATTGGTATGTTCGTTTGTCCATGTTTAACATTTAACATACTACACTATGGCCAGTTTTTTCTTGTGTTTGTTTTTCTCCTGCATTTATTGAGGGGATTTTGATCTGACCACGGACGGTGCTGATTGGTCCAATACCTCAGAGGCCCTGGCAAGGGTTTTTTGCCATCTGCTTATATCTTTGGATTTCTGGTAAGAGCAATCATAGCTCATTTTGGAACAGCATCCACACTTATACTGAACACTTACTACTTTGGAAATTTGGACTTTTATTTTCTGGACTTGTTTTTTATATTTTGTTGGGGTTTGGTCACACTATTAACTCACCCAACACATATAATTTTTGTTTTAGCGCAGTTTATTTATTTTTATTTGTTGGGTTGGTGTTGTCGCACTGTTTACTGCTGCTTATTCTTTTGTATTTCTAGCGCGGAATTTTTTCTGTTTTAGGTTTGTTTGTTTGTTTTTTTTTTTTTTTTTTTTTGTTTTTTCTTGCATTCTATGCATTAAAATAAGCCTTCTGTATACAGCAGCCCCCCTAAGACTTACCTAAGCTCCATCTCGATTCAGTGGTTTTGCACGAGTGTCTTGGCTGACCGGGACCCCCCTTGGCTGGGACAGCAGTGCAGCACCCTTGGCTCCTGCTGCTGTCAGTCCACCAATGAGGGAAAGGGGCCGGGCCATGGCTCTGTCTGGACACAGGGAGCTGTGGCTCGGCTCAGGTGCCCCATAGCAAGCTGCTTGCTGCGGGGCACTTAACAGGAGGGAGGGGCCAGGAGTGCCTGTGAAGGACCCGAGAAGAGGAGGCTCTGGACTGCTCTGCAAAACCACTACACAGGGCAGGTAAGTATATCATGTTTGTTATTTAAAAAAAAAAAAAAAAAAACTTTATCACTTTAGGCAGCAATGACCAACCCCCTTGAATTCCCTCTCCTATGTACAGCCATTACTGTGATAACGGCACTTATGTCTGCTGTAGATAAAAGCTGGTGGTTGGCCAGAGCTTGCTCCTTTGGAAAGAAATTTGCAATGGCACTTTCTATCCTGATGTGTCTGAGAAACATCCAGTTCAGTAAGCATTTGAAAAGGTTTAACAGTTGTCAAGCGGCTTTCTTGAGGCCCTTAAATCACTCTTCAGCCCAGTCTTGGAGTGATGAACGTAGAGAAGGAAATAAAGGGTTTTTCTGATAACCTTGTTCTGAGAATACTAGGTGTCTGGACTCCTTGCCTTGTATGTCAATGATCTGCAACAAACGTGTAGTATGTTTTGTATAGTGCCGACAGTTTACGCAGCGCTTTACAACTTGAGGGTAGACAGTACAACAACACACTTTAATACACGAGGAATAAGAGGGCCCTGCTCGTTAGAGCTTGCATTTGAAAGCGTATTGGAGCTCCTGATTTTAATGTTAATGGTCAGTGGGCTCAACATTGACAGCTTACATATTTTCTCTGTAAAGCTATCCCCAAATGGGAGTGAGAAATGTAGTTTTAACAAAGCTTCATTGCTGCTGCTAAAAAAACTTTGTATAAAATTACAGCAAGTATTCAGTAAGGAACTTGGCATTATTGAAATAAGGGAGCTGTCATTGCAGATATGGTGCAGGCTCTGTAGAAGTAATCGTTTTATAATACTCTGGGGTCATCCTTTTTATTATGCTCTGGTTCATTTTAAAGTGTAATTAATGTGTTTTTTTGCATTTGAGATAGATTGGTAAAGTAAGAAACCTTGTCTGTGTTTGGTGTGGGTTTTTTTTTTTTTTTTTTTTTTTTTTTTTTCTGTCCCCACTTGGAAGGTTCAGTCTCTTGTTCTGGTGACCATTGTCATTAAGAAAAAATAATAGGAAATGCAAACATTTTACAGTTAACAAATGAGGAAGTCAGGTGCAATCGTCCAATGACACTGTTTTGGGACCACTTTCTGGTGAGGAACTCCCTCACTATGGGGGGAGATCTACTCTTATTTCTGTTATGTTGACAGGACAGGCAGATCTTCCCCCCCCAATCATAAAATTGATATGTTTTGTGGACCTGAATAATAGCAAGCTGAGTTGTAACTTTAGATTTTCCTCTTTAAATAGCGGTGTATCCTGCATAGTCTAAAATTGTATTCTGGCATGCAGTATAAAGTTTACTATATTTTTTTTATTCCTTTATTTTTAGTGCTCGTCAGAAATATGTCCGTAAAGCCTGGGAGAAGGAGAAGATCGATGAGAAATGGACTGCTACTAACTGGGCAAAGAGAATTGATGCTAGAGAGAGGGTAACTCATGTTTTTAGAATTCACATTGGAAGGATGGATGATTATCATTCCAGAGGTCTTGTGGAACAGTGTTCTGAGGGGCTAGTTCACAAAATGAATCGCACAAAACATGTAATGTGTTCTGTGCACTTAAAATGCAATTCTGGTGCAGTGCAACTTTAGCCTATTCTTTTGAATTGGCAGAAATTGTGCTGGACCGCATCAAAAGTAGTGCATGCATTACTTTACAAAATGAACAACTGGATCGCATAGTACTACCGTATAATGCAATCTGGTGCGGGTAAATGCTCTGTTTGGGGTGCCCTTAAGGGAACATTGACACCCTCTGCAGATTGCAAGTTCAAAGCTTTTTAATGCAGTGCGGGAAACGTGCACGGTTTCCCACGCAGTGTTAAAGTATGTATGTAGTACCCCCTCTGAACAGCCTCAGAAGATACACAGAAATTAAGCTAATCTCCTGACATAAGGTTTACATGTATATCTGCTGTCTTCAGCTTTCTATAATTTTTAGAAAGTGCACATTGTGTTAGAAATTTTGTTTGTTGCAGCAGTGGGAGGGAAGTCTGGGCTTACTGTATGTGACAGCTGATTGGAGGGATGCATGAGTACTGTAGCTTCAGGTGGGTGGACCTATAACATGCAATAAGAGGATATGAGCAAGTGTGCAACAGAGTTGCTTTAGCTTGTTCAAAGTTGTGCTGACGGACAGATGTGAGGGCTGCCAGGTCATGCCTGTATGTCTACTGGATGTACCTGTTCACTCTGTCTGGGATTAAATGTCATACTTGGTGTGGGTGTGTAGTTTGATTCTGTATGATTAATTCCATTTTTGTTGTGTTTCAGAAAGCAAAGATGACAGATTTTGACCGTTACAAAGTCATGAAAGCAAAGAAAATGGTAAGCTTAGCCTGCATATCCATAACAAAACGTGTTTTAATGCTGATAACAGATGCAGAATGCATACGCTAGTTTCAATTGAATATCAAAGGCTGGGCAAAATAATCAGTTCAGTTCATAATTGAACATTGGAATAAACCTTAGAATGCTGGCGAAACAAGGGTTTTGTTTGTAAGACAAAGATCTTGTCTTCAATGTGTGTTGCTTTCCACTTGTTTCAAGCATCCAGTGCACCATTAAATTAATAATTTTATTTATTTTTTAATTTTTTTTTGGTGGGGGGGGGGGGTGGAGTGGATTTTGTGCATCCTGGATGTAATACTAATGGTTTACTTGTTTTTTTCAGAGGAACAAGATAATCCGACATGAAATGAAGAAACTCCAGAAAGAGGCTACCAAGCCAGCAGCATAAATTTCTCTTGAAAGAAATTAAATCCTGGTTTATACTTTCTTGTGTCTACTTGAATTTTTTTTTTTTTTTTAAATGTAAATGCAGCAATGCTGTATTTCATGTAACCATAGTCTCTATTCCTCTGTATTTCAAAACTGGACTCAGTTCAATGTTTTCTGCGCACTAAAATAACATGATTATTGTTCTGTGGACTTCTGTCAAATGGCAGCAATAAAAAAAAAATGCTTTCCACCATAAGGGCCCATTCGCACTAGAATGCAGTGCGGAAAAGCCACTTTCCCATGATGCAGGTGCGATCTGCTGCGGGGGTCAGTTCAAGTTAACACCACCCCAAAACTTAAAGATTTACATTATATAGATACAATGTATGGTTATTGGGCTAGATGTGTTTTTGGACTCCTACAATATTTAATATTCATTACTTCCCAACTATATTTATTTAGCTGGATAAGGATATTGGCTATGTCATTGAAACTGATTTATGAAGAGGGGCCAGAGTAAGCTGATCATGGAGAAGGTTGTTATTAGAAGTGGAGCTGCTCATACATGATTTACTAAGGGGAAAGTGGCAGCATGTTGGCTGGACTATGGAAGAGAATGAAAACGGGTTGTGGACTGGAGTTATTAGGGGACAGTGAAAGTTGACCATGGTAGGGAAAAAATAATTATAACCACAAGCCAACAAATGCTGATGCCTAAATATATATGGCTGCCAAACTGACTATGAGATTGTATTAGAGTAGTGGTTTTCCACAGTTAAACATGGGGGTAAATTGCACTATGGCTAATCATAATCTAGAAAAAATAGATGACTTCGCAACTAAGGAGTCTGAATCACTTCAGGAGTTCCAGGATGTTGATGGAAAGATGTGCTTCCTCTAATGACCATGTCCCCTGCACCAAAAAGGGTCTCTAGGACTCCGGCCAAGCCCAAAAAGCTGGCATCAGTCATGAGAATTTTCCACATTTTTGGGGAAAAGGGTTTTGCTGGCTCTGGGCTGGAAATCCACCATGCCAGAGAGAGACTGGTCTTGCATGTCAGAAGCATGGGCCTATACAAGGATTGAGTCTGTCCCATGCTTCCAGAATGCTGAGTTGTAACGGTCCTAGGTGAAACTGGGCATATGGCACCATCCCGAAGGAGGCTTTAATCGCTAAAGACCTGGGCCAAATGCAGGTATGAACCAAGATCCACCCTGAAACTGAAGGCATGTGAGTAGCTGGACAGAAGGGTCAGTGGAGTGCCAAGAGGAAGGTAGGAAATCACACTGTGAGCAACTACCTTAACAAGGGATACTAAGGCCCTATGACGTGCCATACATTTCAGCCCAGGTTGGTGTCCAAAGATCATTGTGCTGTACAGTGAGGAGCCAGGAGTTGCTGGCGCCGACCAGAGAATTGCTCGTGAAGGAAAATAATAGTACTCAAATACGTGGTAAAGCAATCGAAAATTAAATTACACACTGCTTGAAATGTCATAGCCTAGGCATAGGAGTGTCAGCACCCTGGGAGCAAGCCCTGCATTTGCCACAGCAGAGGTCTGTGTAATCTGGGCAGGAATATGGGGATTAGACCCCATTCTGAACCCAGACCCAGAAGGGGTTTTCAGGGAGCAGGGCTTCACTGCCGGTAGACCATGGCTCAGGTCTTTAAAGTAATTGTAAATGATCACCTTGTCAAACAATCCATTCAGTTTTAAATATAAATGAAAGGCAAAACATTTGTGTATAAAGGGGGGGGGGGGGAGATATTTATGTTATTTATTTTTTTATAAGTGATCACATACCCTCTGTTCCCAGCTGCGTAATAACTGGGGAGCAGCAGCACACTGAGCTTCCCAGTGAATGCCTGTGCAGCAGGGACGTGTCAAGTCTGATAATTAATTGGAGGAGAGCAGGCCGAGTTCCCAGCATAGCTAGAGAACTGACCAGGTGTGCTATCCTGCTTAGTGTGATCAGTTTTTAATAGGAAAACAAAGGGACTGTCAGGAACACCAGGGATTTCACATAAAGGAAGCAATACAAGTAGGACAGGATATTTTCTGATACAAGTACATGGTGGAGCAGCCACGTATCAAGAATATGAAGTGTTGGGGTAGCAAACGCTTCAAGTAGCTGCTAGGTATAGCACATGAAAAGGGAGGATTTTACATGTAAAATAGTATACATATATTGCCTTTATTTAAATTAATTTTGCTGTTTGGATGGAGTTGCAAAAAATACCTTGATTAAATTATAAAATAAACATAAAGGAACATTACACAGCTATAATAGTCATACTGAAAAACTTTATTCTGTTTGGTCTGTTTTGTACATGACACGGGAACAAGAATTAACGTCTACCTCAAAAGTATACTGTAGTAATTCTTAATCATTGTGCAACCTTATTTACATGTACACATATAAGCACAAAAACCCTGGTGTCAATTATTTAAAAGCTGAAATAAAAAAAATGTAGGTATGGCATAGTGAAAGAAAACTTGAAACTCACATAATGCCAAGTTTCAAAACTCCAACAGATGGTTCTCAATAGCCAAGGACCCCAGTAACAGCACAAGGGATACCACTCTAGTCAGTGTCAAAACACGCCTTCAGTTTGCACATTGAATAAAATGTATTCGATCTTTTGATATTTAAAAGTGAAAGGGGACAATTCAGGTTTTGTCAGCACTTAAGCTGCCTCTAGATACTGTCTTGTATAATCATACTGTTAAGTAAGATGAGTGAAGTACGTTATAAAGAATGCTGTCCATAATGGCAATGCCAAGTTGGTCAAACTTGTCTAAAAGCCTAACTACACGTTTAATCTGCCTTTAAATAGTACGTTTGGTTCAAGTTGGCCCAAACAAACTATTTAACATGCTGGGTACCCCGTATTTACTGTATGTAGCCTCAGCTACATACAGTATACAATGAAATGGAGGAGAACTTGTCTCACTCCTGGAAAAAAAGTGCTGCCCAGCCATTCACAGGAAGCTTTGCAATTAGCCATAAAATACAAAGCTTCCTCTGAATGGTAAAACAGTGCTCAGCCCGACTATTTTATTCCGGGAGTGGAATGGGAAGATCTCGACCCACAGCTACATACAGTTAATACAGCATGCCCAGCAAGCGCACCTGTGCAGTAAATAGTTTGGGCAAGTTTAGCTCAAACAAACTATCTAAAAGGGACTTTAACCACTTGCCGAGCGTGGGACGTCCTGGGTTTGTGGGGGTATATCTGAATGAAGCCTGCAGCTAGAAGCATCATTCAGATATTGCCGTTTTCAGTCAGCGATTCCCTACACCAGTGGTTATTAACCCTGTCCTAAGGGCCCACTAACAGGCCAGGTTTTATGTATTACCTTGGGGAGATGCAGACTAGAATACTGTAATCACTGAGCAGCAAATGATATCACCTGTGATGTATTTCAGTTATCTTGCAAACCTGGCCTGTTAGTGGGCCCTGAGGACAGGGTTGATGACCACTGCTCTACACCATAAGGATCATAGCGGCGGGTCAGCTGCTTGATCGTTCTTACGGGCAGCGGGAGGGGACTCCCCCCCCCCGCCGTCCTCCAGTGCTTCTACCGACTCACCTCTGCGATCGGAGAAGGATCCGCCGGATGTCCACCATAGAGATTGGTTGCCGGAGTCTCTATGAACGTCGGAGGCCGGGCGCGATGTTATGATGTCACGCCCGGCCTCTGCATTCAAAACAGCGTCGATTCGGCTGGGAAGCGGTGATCGTTTTTTTTATTAATTTTAGGCTTCCCAGCCTAGAGGTGAGATGTGGGGTCTTATTGACCCCATATCTCACTGTAAATAGGTCCGATCTTGCCTTTTTCCTATTACAAGAGATGTTTACATTCCTTGTAATAGGAATAAAAGTGATCAAAATTTTTTTCTCTTTTTTAAACTGCTTGCCGACCGCCTCACGACGATAAACGTCGGCAGAAGGGCACATATAGGCGAAATCACTTACCTGTACGTTGCCCTTTAAGAGGCGGGCGCGCGGCGGCAAGCTCTGTGATTCGGGTCGTGGGTCCCGCGGACTCGATCGCCGCGGGGATACCGGCGATCGCCTCACGGGGAGGAAGAACGGGGAGATGCCAATGTAAACAGCATCTCCCCGTTCTGCCTAGTGACAGTGTCACTCGATCTCTGCTCCCTGTCATTGGAGCAGCAATCAGTGAACTGTCACACATAGCCGCCACCCCCCCCCCCCCCAGTTACAAACATGCCCCTAGGACACACTTAACTCCTACACTGCCACCTAGTGGTTAACCCCTTCACTGCCAGTGACATTTTTACAGTAATCAATGCAATTTTTTAGCATTGATCACTGTATTAATGCCAATGGTCACAAAAATGTGTCAAAAATGTCCAATGTGTCCGCCGTAATGTCGCAGTCAGGATAAAAATCGCTGCCATTCAAAAAAAAAAAAATATTAATAAAAATGCCATAAAACTATCCCTTATTTCGTAAACGCTATAACTTTTGCGCAAACCAATCAATAATCGCTTATTGCGATTTTTTTTTTTTACCAAAAATATATAGAAGAATATGTATCGGTCTAAACGGAGGAAAAAAAATTTTTTTTTATATATTTTTGGGGGATATTTATTATAGCAAAAAGTAAAAAATGCGTTTTTTTTTCAAAATTGTTGCTCTATTTTTGTTTATAGCGCAAAAAATAAAAACCGCAGGGGTGATCAAATACCACCAAAAGAAAGCTCTATTTGTGGGAAAAAAAAGGACGTCAATTTTGTTTGGGAGCCACGTCGCACAACCGCGCAATTGTCAGTTAAAGCGACGCAGTGCCAAATCGCAACGTGCTCTGGTCAGGAAAGGGGTAAATTCTTCAGGGGCTGAAGTGGTTAAAAAGTCAAATTAAATTTTTTTAAGTAAAATTACCAATAAAAAAAAAAAATTTTAAAGCGCCCCTGTGCTCACACGCAGAAGCAAACGCATACGTAAGTCCCGCCCACATATGAAAACGGTGTTGAAACCACACATGTGAGGTGTCGCTGCGAACGTTAGAGCAAGAGCAATAATTCTAGCCCTAGACCTCCTCTGTAACTCAAAACATGTAAGCAGTAAAAATATTTAAACATCACCTATGGGGATTTTTAAGTACCGAAGTTTGTCGCCATTCCACGAGTGTGTGCAATTTTGAAGCGTGACATGTTAGGTTTCTATTTACTCGGTGCAACTACATCTTTCACATTATGCAAAAAAATTGGGCTAACTTTACTGTTTTTTTCTTTTTAAAGCATGAAACTGTTTTTTTTTTTCTAAAAAAAACACGTTTGAAAAATTGCTGCGCAAATACTGTGCAAGATAGAAAGTTGCAATGACCGCCATTGTATTCTCTAGGGTCTCTGCTAAAAAAAAAACATATATAATGTTTGGGGGTTCTGTGTAATTTTCTAGCAAAAAAATGATGATTTTACATGTAGGAGAGAAATGTCAGAATTGGCCGGGTTGGTAAGTGGTTAAATGTAAAGTTAGGCTTAAAGGACAATATCACTATTAGTAACCCCCTTACCCCACTGAATGTAGCCCACCCATTCAAAGAATATAGTAAGAAGGGGACCTGCTTGGGATGGTTCTTTGCAAAGGTTATGTGGTGTCAGGCAAGGCCACACAGCAAAGATCACAGAAACAAGGAGAAAGGTAAGAATTTTAGCAGAAGAGGCTGCGCTCAGAGAAGTAGGGGTTACTAGAAAATCTCACTTAAGGTGAAGTTGTCCCCTAAAACTTCCATGTGTGGCCAGCATTAGAGGTAACCTATTCCCAGAACTCACTATGCCTCCTCCTCCTCCTGAGGCACAGCACTATCACTGCAGCTTTTATGTGATCTTTCACAGAGAAATAATCAATTAATATGATGACTGGAAGTCACTTTTTTTTTTTAACACATTTCATGCTGCAATGTTCTCCTTCATTGCAAAAAAAAGTAGCTCCGTAAGGAAAGACATGTTCAGTCACAGAGAGATCTGGATGGCTGTATTAGGATTTCTCCAGACACAAGTTGTGTGGACAGATCAGTTCAAGGACTGCAGAAAACAATACAAAATATGTTGCTGGTATGTATTTCATGTTTTACCTTGTCATAACAAGATATACAATGACAGTTTTGGCACTTCTCCATTGTTTCAAAACAATGTAGTAAAGCGTCAGTTCCACTGTAAGAAACTTTCTGTGCAAGCAAATCAGTCGGGAAAATGATGTCCAAGACATAATAAGACTGCACGAATATTAGAAAGTCCTTAACTTTAACCATTAATCTGAGCTCTATGTAATCCCATGCAGCCAGATTCATTAGGGTTCTCATTCGGCTTCTGGGCATGACACGCAATTTTGTTCTGCTCAACCTCCCTCTCATGCTCCAACGTGGCTAACTGAGGATGCAGCGAGTTCAGAAAGAGGGTGACACTGGGACAATAGAATACTTGGCCTATGTACTCTCATGCCGCATACACACGATCGGATTTTCCGGGAACAAATGTTGGATGTGAGCTTGTTGGCGGAAAGTCCGACCGTGTGTATGCTCCATCGGACATTTGTTGTTGGACTTTCCGCCAACAAATGATGGCTAGCAGGTTCTCAAATTTTCCGCCAACAAATGTTTGTTGTCGGACTTTCTGATCGTGTGTACAGAAGTCTGTCGCACAAAAGTCCACGCATCCTCGGAATCAAGGATAAGCCGGAAGCGCTCGGTCTTGTAAAACTAGCGTTCGTAATGGAGATATCACATGACTATTGAACTTCCTTTTTATCGGCTCGTCGTACATCTTGTACGTCACTACGTTCGTAATTGTTGGCCAACATTTGTGTGACCGTGTGTATGCAAGACAAGTTGGAGCCAACAACCTTTGAACAAAATTCCACGGTTTTGTTGTGGGAAAGTCCGATCGCGTGTACGGGGCATTAGGCATAAATTCAGAAGCTCCGATTTACCTTCCATGACAATCTGATGGTGAAAATGAGTAACACTCAGCAAGAAGGTTGTGGTCTTGAAGTTTAAATAAACATTTTTCATGTTTTAATGGAGCATTTTTTAGCATATAATTAATGGATGAATTTAAGTCTGCTGATCTATATCACAGGTGCCACCAAGCAACTGTCAGGGTACACTCAGTTTTTCTATTCCATGTGTTCGAAGGTGGAAGTTAAGGTAGGACCACTTAGTGAAACTCTTCTTACACTCAGGGCAACTGAAGAGTTTGTCAGAAGAGTGCGTCCTTTGGTGTGTCACCATGTGAGAGCTCTGTGTGAACCGTTTGCCACACTTGGGGCAAGCAAATGGCTTTTCTCCAGTATGGGTACGGTAGTGCGTCAGCATGTTTGACCTTCGACTGAACTTTTTGCCACAGTCAGGACAGGCATAAGGACGTTCTCCTGTGTGAGTTTTAAGGTGCATTCCCAAGTGTGATCTCTTAGCGAACCGTTTCTCACAGTGGCTGCAAGCATAGGGCTTATCTACTGAAGAAGACTGACCAAATGTGATTTGGTGGATGAGAAGGTTATTCATGGTGTCAAACAGCTCACTACGCTCCTCATGGGTGGGATTGGGATCTATAAAAGCTGGTTCTTCACTATAGCTGTAGTTAAACTGGCTGTTCTCTTCCTTAATTTGCAGTGGCTCTCCCGATGTGTAACTGGGATCTCCAACATATCTCTCATAGTCGCTCCAAGCCTGTTCTTCACACTGACCAGATGTAGAAGAATAAGCAAGATTTTCCATTGCCTGCTTTGGTGACTCAGCGGGCATAGATCCTTCCTCATCTTCTGCTTGGGAACCATGCAACATGGTTTTGCCATCTTCTACTATCTCTCCAGGGGAACAAGTCATAATGTAGGGCTCTTCTCCCAAATCACTGCTTTTAGACTCATCTGTTTGAAAGAAAATCACTAAATGTCAACATCTATATTTTTTACTACGTTTTTTACTTTTTTTTTATTTTTAGACAGATATGTATGAAATATTGCATATATTTTGTATTTGTGATCACTTGCCAGGTTTATTAGGCTCATGTTAACTGTTCTGCAAAAAAAAGTCAACTGTTTACAGAGCTCACTAGCTGGAGTTCAAATTTTACATGGCACTGAATGAGTCCAAAATTATCAAAACCCCTCCCCCTCCTAGCTCTGTACAGCTCTGTGCAATTGGAGATGGACCGTCTAAAAGCAATTAGCTAATGTTATTTTCTCTCTTTAGACATCAATGCTTATGACACCAGTGTCATAGGTGTACCCTTTATAAAATTTTTATTTGTAAAAAAAATATAATGTATACAAAGTCGCAAGCTATAAAACCATTAGCCTAAAAAGATGTAGACTTAACAAATTTGAAATAGAATTGACCACAACTAATAGAGTTTTCTTTTAAATAGACCAGAATTATTTAATCTAAATATAGAATATGGATGGAGCTAAAATTAGAACATTTCACACTTCCTATAAATTTCCCATGTCTATGCAGAATGCCAACCTCAATGTGTCTTCTGGTATGGATTCCACATCATCTGTACAAAATATTATGCAATTTTTGTACAGATGATGGGGTATCCATACTGGAGGACACGTTAAGGTGGGCATTCTGCAGGCAGTGGGAAATTTATAGCAAGTGAGGCCAATTGCAGTGGTGGCTTTGGGATTTAACGGTGTGGCATGGATTATGTTGCTTACATTCCGTTTTTTGGACAGATACATTATATTGACGAAAGTATTGGAACACCTGCCTTTACACACACATGAACATTAATGGCATCCTAGTCTTAGTCCGTATGGCTCAATATTAGTTGACCTACCCTTTGCAGCTATAACAGCTTCAACTCTTCTGGGAAAGCTGTCCACAAGGTTTAGGAGTGTGTCTATGGGAATGTTTGACCATTCTTCCAGAAGCGCATTTGTGAGGTCAGGTACTGATATTGGACAAGAGGGCCTCCATCCCAAGCTCACTCATCCACAATATACTGCCAAAAGTATTGGGCTACCCCTCCAAATTATTTGGTAAAGGAGGGATTATGATGTGGTGATGTTTTTGAGGAGTTGGGCTTGGCCCCTTAGTTCCAGTGAAGAGAACACTTAAGGCATAAGCATACCAAGACATTTTGGACAATTCCAGGCTCCCAGCTTTGTGAGAACAGTTTGGGGATGGCCCCTTCCTGTTTCAACATGACTGCACACCAGTGCACAAAACAAGGTCAATAAAGACATGGATGAGCGAGTTTGTGGTGGAGAAACTTGACTGGCCTGCACTGAACTCAACCTGATAGAACACCTTTGGGATGAATTAAGAGTGGAGGCTGCAAGCCAAGCCTTCGCGTCCAACATCAGTGCCTGACTTCACAAATGCGATTCTGAAAGAAAGGTCAAACATACCGATAGACACACTCCTGAACCTTATGGACAGCATTCTTAGAAGAGTTGAAGCTGTTATAGCTCAATATTGAACCCTGCGGACTAAGATTGGAATGCCATTAACCACTTCAGCCCCGGAAGATTTGGCTGCTCAATGACCACAGCATTTTTTGCGATTCGGGACTGCGTCGCTTTAACTGACAATTACGCGGCCGTGCGACGCTGTACCCAAACAAAATTGACGTCCTTTTTTTCCCACAAATAGAGCTTTCTTTTGGTGGTATTTGATCATCTCTGCGGTTTTTATTTTTTGCGCTAAAAACAAAAAAAGAGCAACAATTTTGAAAAAAATATCCCCAATTTTTTTTTAAAAAAAAGCAATTTTTTTTTCTCAGATTAGGCCGATATGTATTTTTCTACATATTTTTGGTAATAAAAATCGCGTAGCGTATACTGGTTGGTTTGCGCAAAAGTTATAGCGTCTACAAAATAGGGGATAGATTTATGGCATTTTTATTATTTTTACTAGTAATGGCAGCAATCTGTGATTTTTATCGTGACTGCGACATTATGGTGGACACATCGGACACTTTTGACACATTTTTGGGAGGATTGACAATTATACAGCTATCAGTGCTATAAAAATGCACTGATTGCTGTATAAATATCACTGGCAGGGAAGGGGTTAACACTAGGGGGTGATCAAGGGGTTAACTGTGTTCCCTGACTGTGTTCTAACTGTAGGGGGAGGGGACTGACTGGAGGGGATGACAGATCATGGTTCCTAGCTATTAGGAACTCATGATCTGTCTCTCCTCACAGAACAGAACAGAGATTTGTGTGTTTACACACACACACACACGTCCCTGTTCTGCCTCTCGTGTCCGCGATTGTTCGTGGCCGGTGGTCATCGCAACCGACGGCCACAAGCATCGGAACCTCCGCAGTGCAGCTGGCGCGCGCCTGCTATTCTGCTTAAAGGAGCCGACATATAGCTACGATGGCTCGCGGGATCGTGCCGACCTGCCGCCGTGTAATGACAGCGGCTGGTCGGCAAGCGGTTAAAGTTCATGAGCGTGTAAAGGCAAGTGTCCCAATACTTTTGGCAATATAGTGTATCTTTTTGCAAGATATGTGAAGGACTCTGCTGATGGCACCTTTTATCTTGTTTTTTTCTTCTGTACATGTGTTGTAAACCATTCAACTTACAAGTGAACGTGGATCCTGAAGAAGCAAGCTAAGCGAAAAACGCGTTTATCTACCAGGCTTTCACAATATGTTGACTGCATATTTTTTTAATTTAATCTAAATATGGTATATGGTGTAGTTGGTTTTATATTTTAGAATTTTTTTATTTATTATAATAAAGATTCTGTAAGTTTATTTTCTTGTGTAATATTTCTATTTTGGCACAATTAAATTACTGCATTCTCTTAATTCCTGGAAGTTTTCCAGGAAGATAAAGGAACTCTATTTTTCTCAATTCTTTTATCTGCACAAGTGAGTGCTCGCACTTTCATTTACGCACCCGTATAGGCCTCCTCTTGCTCTTCAATGGTCTCCATGGAGTTGTTTACACAAAGCTCCTCTATTTCTTGATCACTTGACGCAGTACTTGATTCACCTACAGAGACCAAACAATACTGTAAAGCAAATCTATACACAGCTTTTATAATTCAGCTGTACATCAGATAAAACATAAATATACATTAATAACCCATCACTCACTTGTGAATGTGTTGGTTGCAACATCCACCTGTTTAAAGTTCTCTCTGCATTGGCCATCGTCATGCTTATCAGTAACAGAGGTTTGTGTTACAAATTCATTACAGAGCTCTGCTAAATGAAAGCAAGATAAAGAAAAAATATTTTTAGAAAAAGTATGTTAAAACCTATGAATAATTTAAAAATGTTGACTAAAGTCACAGCAACAATATCTTTTTTTAAAGAAAACTGTACTTTTCATCATTGCAATAATCAGTGTGATACATGTTCAAATACCTAAGAACAAAAAAAGGCATCATACAGGTATTGATATTTATCATTTCATAATCTACTGTAAAGGCTGGGTAGTAATGCGATCTATTTGAGTGGTAATAAATACCTGTAACATTTACCCTTAAGCATTACTTAGCATGGATTTATAAAACATGAACAAATATATGAGGATTCTATAGAAATTTGCAGAAAAAGTGCACAAAGTCAATGTACTATTATTTTGTCCCAAACAAAGGTAAAAATGTCTAGTATTTTTGCATTTAGCAAATTAACCAAGCTTACATAAGGTATGGTTCTTCATTTGTTAAGATTTCAAAATCTTTTCAATTTGACCTGGAGGAGTAAAAGTAAACTTTTCTGGTATAAGGCCTCCTGCACACGGTACTGATGTTTGAGCATCAGCATTTCTGGACATAATTTAAGGCATTTGTGTTGCATGTATTCACGTGTAATTGTGCATATTATAGTGCACAATACATTTCTAGGCAAAAATCTATTAATATTTATGCTTTTCCAATATGCTAAACAGATCCTCATCCGTCTCTTTTTGGCGGATCGTATTGGGTGTAGAAACGGACATGAGTCGCTCTAAAAAGGAGAATAAGCCCGCCACTGTCACTGTGGGTCTCCACCGTCAACGATATTATGTGAATGGAGGAGATGCTTGCGCTGGATAATGATACCTTAGAGAAGTTCAAAATCCTATGGTGTGTGTGGCTTGACTTCACCTCTGCTGCTCTTAAAAACATGCTATATCTAATCTATTAGTATACACTCTTAATAATTATTAATTCTTCTTTACCCCTTCATCGTCTGGCCATAAGAGAACCTGAATTCTCTCTTTTCTACTCTTTCTTCCTTCCTTAGGCCTCTCTAGGCCTTTACTTCTCCCCCCCTCCCTCTTTTTTGACCTTACTTTCCTCTCTCCTCTCCCTTTAATCTTGCATAATCACACACCTGATCTGTTTTATGGTTTTACCACTTAATATAAATATCAGTGACATGTGTGCCTCTTTTCCCTGCCATGTTACCTTGCAATGTTATCACTTGTTTACTTAAACGCCTTTATCATTGTTCACTTAAACAGTTTATTTTGGGTAAAACCCATTGTTGTATTGCTACTGGCGACGGAAAAAAATAATAAAAATACATATTTATCTCTAAAAAGGAGAATACAGGTTCCGATCGGGTGCCCTTGAAAAATGGACGGGCAGACCCGATCAAATGCACCTGTGAAAGGGGCCATAGACATAAGGAGAATCCTGGGTATTACAACAGACCAACTAGATGTGTTTTCCAAAAACTACACTTCTTTACTAACAATGTTTAGTCACCTATACCCACACATAGAACGCATACAGGACATTTTACATTTTGGTTTTCATTGAAAGATAGATCCACGTGACCATGTCTTAGTGTGCTTATTAGTGATAATGAAAATTAAATAATTGCTAATTAATTCGTTTTAATTTTCCTGAGCATTACCTAAGCATTTCCATGTAGGCCTGACTGATGTACAATTACACAATTTAGAAATCCAGGAAAGAAATTATATGATTGAATATAGGCTAGACAAATCTTCAAGCATATAATCAGTAGAATAAAACAATTTGAAGTTACCGGTTAATATAGATCCTCTGCTGCTATTTGTGAAAAATAAGTTGGCCATGTGTTCTAAACTCCCTTTATCAGTCAATGGCAGGATAAACTTAATCAAAATGGTTTTGTTACCCAAATGCCTGTATGTCACTTCGCATATGCCTGTACTAGTACCTAAGCCCCTTTTCAAATCACTGGACAAGTTGTTCACATATTTTATGCCCGTTGTAAGCTTAAACTTTAAGAGTTGCAAGACTGAAATGTGAAGCACTTATATTACCTAGCAGGGCGATTGAAACATATAGTTGACAGGTTAGATCCTAAATTCCCCAATATAGTGGAGACCCATTTAAAAAAAAAAAACTTGGCTGTGCGGGGCTTCGCCAGCCTGGCCGCAATTCATTCACAGTGTTCTGCGAATGTGAAAACTACAAGTACTGACATCCTTTGCAGCTGTCGGCTTGTAGTTCTCAATGAACTACCAGGGAGCTGTTGAGAGCTATGGTAGTTCATTGAGTCTTCCTGTTAGACTGCAACTGCCTGCCCATACGAGGTACGAGCAGCCAGCCTACACAGGCTGTCTACAAGATCTGCTGATCGCCAGTGCGATGCTTTACAAGTCCATAGTAAATATAAATAATAAATGCACATTTTTTTACCTGCAAAAAGATGTGCATTTATTATTTTTTTCACAAAAGGTGAACTTATCCTTTAAACAGATTCATGTATTACTGCTGTTGTGTAACTTAGGTCAAACATTGCATTGTGTCATAGGGAAAGGGAGTATACAGAAAACTAAGGGAACTGGTTTCTAGAGATACCCAAAGGTTTTATTTTAAGCAAAGGGAATCACCTGGTTCTTCTGGGGGTGAACAACTGCTAGGCCTTTGATCACTTTCTGCCATCACCTCCTGATAAAGATCCTTATGGTTTTCTATATAATCCCATTCATCCATGGAGAAAGAGATTGTGACATCGCCACATTTTACAGGCACCTGAAACCCAATGAATAAGCACCACTGAGAAATAAGGATACAAATACTTTACACATGAATCAAAGTTTTTTGAAATACCAGCTCCCTCCCTACAGTATTTTGCAAAGCACTCTGGCTGTTTTTTGACAGCTGCTTAGCAAAAACCTTCCAGGGTAAACACTGCAGACTCTTCTCCCCCTCCCAATCACTCATTGTGATCCCCAGGCTCACCTTGCTCCTCTGTGAGCACAGGACCGCTGTGGTGGGATTCAGGATGGAGAATGGCAGGATAACTGTGAACTGCCATTCACCAATCTCTTCTAGGCTAAATGAACCCGGACTCACTCAACTCTTTCCAGGTACACAGCTGTCAAATCCAGATCTGTAGGGACTAGAGGAAGTGGAGTAGGCATCTACTAAAACCCTGGTGCCTTCGTAGTGAATGCATGTTACTGCCTATGTACCATAGTATCAGATAGGGGGCTTGTTATTAAGTTAAAATTATATACTGTAATTAAAAAATGAAATAAAGACACCTTGGCAAGTGCACATGCATTTAGAACACATACATACACATAAAAGCCTATTATGTGAAACATACTAGGTATCCCCACGCATGCTAGAGGTAAACAATAATTTAATGGCCATCATTTAGGTAAACATCATGAGCTGTAAAGTTTCTTAACGCATCGCCTACTTGAGATTTTTTGGTTATTTTAGTTTCTCGTTGTTTTAAAAGCACAGGTTTCATATTGATTATCTAGACATTGGCTATATTTGGTATTTGTTAACTTAGTACAGTCTGATCTTTTATATTTAGTGGAAAATTTAGATTAAGAGATTATACTCGGTGTGCAATAAAAAAATAATAATAGCATGTTTCATAAACATGTGTGCATTTTACACAGTTTTTTTCATTTTTGTACCACCAGGCTACTTTTTCAATCTCACCTAGCTTAAATTACATTCTAGGGAAAACACTGCTATACCCAGAAATGTCATGTACAGTGCAATGCTCACCTCCTTTTTTGATGTGGAGTTAGGTACATGGGAGTTCTTTTTCACCATCATGTATTCCTATACCATAAAGAAAGCAGATACACTTAGAAAGAGCTTCTGTGGTCACATGTGCACATACAGGCAAACTACTAAGGCTATCTCTTAAAAGAATACAATATAATGATAAAGGATACTGTTAATTATATAACGCTATTAATAATCTGTTAGATAAATTATAGCAGTTGTCAAAAATAATCGTTATCTTGGAAAAGCACTATGCTAAGCTTAGTTCTGTGTTGAACTTCAGTGCTTTGCTGAAACTAAACCATTCTGCAACAGAGTGAGAGAGCATGCACTGCGCATGCATGAGTCAGAGAGCTTGTTCAAGCTTTGTAGTGCCATGCGCCCAATATCCAGAGCATACTGCCACAAAGGCAGGAAAAAGAGGGCGAGAACTCAAGAGCTTTGGGGACAGATTTGGAAGAGGCTGGACAAAAGGTACTTTTAAGAGAAGCTTTATTATGAAAATTGGAGCACTACTTTGTAATGCAATGCGCAGAGCTTTTTTTTTTTATTGTAGAGGTGAACTAACCCTTTAAAAAGTGAGAATGTACAAAAGCAATATTCAGTACATAATACTTTCCCTTTTTTTCCTTTTTGGATGACAGGCTTTCCCAATCCCTTGGAGACACACGTTGGTATATTTTTGCCCAAGTCTCTTTTTCACTGTAGGGTCATACAGCTTAGGATGCTGTTCCGCTTCATGGATCAGAGCAGCCACATTGACAGCAGCCATCTTGATCAGCAGAGTATACAGGAAGTGGCTGCTGCAAAAAATCTCATCTACTCTATCTTTTTTACATGGCTTTTTGGGGTACGTTGTTTCTCCAGTTTTGCCTCCTGATGTTTCAAAAACATTTGTCAACTGCTATAGGTGCATTTACAATGCACTTCAATGGAAACACCTGCCAGCTACGATGTGTTTAAACTGCACTCCAACCTGTCCTTCTACACTACTCTACTCCTCAAAGAAGAGGAACAGGTTGTAGTGCTTCTACCACTTGTTCAATAAAGTTCAAGGAATCAATAAAAGTGTGCAGTCTCACTTCGGAGTTGTTAGATGTCTGCTGTTCTGGAGTGTTAAGGCATCCATGGGTTTTCTGATCACAAGGGATGCAGAAGCAGCATAGCTTGATCCCCTGGCCACTCAAAGTGTCTAGGTACCAGAAGCCGCAATACATTGTGTGCAGTGGACACATCTGTCATGGGAGCAACGCACTACACACCCCCAGGGGGCGCGCCAGTGCGCATGTGCTGGGTGACATACAGGTACGTCCCCAAGCTTGCAGCTGGCCACAATGGTTTTACTGCAGGCGGGTGAAAAGTGGTTAAAGCACATTATCCTAAGCTTTGTCCTTTAGTGGTTAGGGTTTATCTCCATATGGACAATATGACTTGGAGTGTCTGCTAAACTGGGTCTGCCATCTCTGAAATGTTTCCTGTTTTTTGGCAGTTGGTCTAAATATATCATATTTAACAGAAGGTGGTCTTTGGTAGTCTGGTCACATGATCCTGCAGCTCTGGTTCCCCTGTGTCAGTGAGTGGCAGCTGCAGGGGAGCCAAGGGAGCACCAGCAATGGCCATGTGAGCCTACAGGTGATGTCAAGGCTCCCAGAAGTCACAACCTTTGTCGAGCGCTCCCTTTTACTTCCACTTGAAGATACAGGAGATTTACACACTATAAAACCGTAGATTGTCAGATTTATTGCATAGAAAAAGTGTACTGTGAAAGATTTTACAATTATCTGTCCTTTACTAGTCATCATACAGTATCAACTATTTCTCACCTCACCAGCAAGCATAGTGATTATTTCCATTGCAATGTTTAGGAGTCTTTTATTCAGCATCTTCTCAATCTTGCTCTCAATGATATCTGCAGAAAAAAAGAAAACGTCAGAAACAGACTTACTCTAAAGTGAATTTGACTCTACACAGGGCCCAAAACACCAGACAAACTTTGCTAAATACTTTTAATTTGTAATCCCATTTTCACTGCTGTTATCTTGTCTGTACATATATTTTGTACAGTTATTCTTTCTTTCATTAAAAAGATATTTAAAAATGTTAAGCTGATTCTCAGTGTGGCAGCGAGTGTCACGCGCATTTCTAAAAGTTCAGAATTGCTACAGCAGATGCTGTGAACGGTGCGTGTTTCCATTAAAGCAGGTGGTGGCTATGGTTTGTGTGTGTAAATGGTTAAGAGTGGAGGCAACTGACTCCAGTAGCGATCACTCCCAGCCTGTTGGTGGTTACATTATGGTCTTGCAAGCTGGAGAATCTCTGCACAGGGCGAGGCTGAGAGTGCAATTATCACATACTGGTGGCAGCAGTGTGATTACAAACTACTGCCATCACAGAAGACACATTTGCGCATTACATGCACAGGCTCTGATTACTGTTTTGCAGTGCTAGGGTTGTGGTTTACTACTCTTAGAATTCTACACTATGAGTTGGTCAGCACACTGAACATAATGCATTACCATGTGGCTTATAACTTATGTCCATACTTTATAGAGGAAGCAAGTAACAGCAAAACAAAAAAAGGACTACTGTTATTGATGCATGACTGGGGTACCTGTTTTTAGTCCTGTCTCACTCCTTTCTCCCTGAATCTGCTACTGGTATTTTTAGTTATGGGGGGCATGATTTAGCCTGCTTCAATGCAACATTGGGTGATTGAGCAGCCAATCCTCAGACAGTTCAACTGCTGTCATGTGGAAAAGTGGGTAAGGTGCCTTAGCCCTATGCATGATTCAACATTTCTGTAATTTGCATAGGAGTCTGAAGAGGGGCTGATCCTGAAGTCAAAGGAACAAGGCAGAGGTAAGAGAAGGCACCTTAAAGCGTTATTAAAACCAAAATCATGAGGAGGTACCAGGTCTGACGTGCTATATGGTGAATTTGGATGGCCACTCAACGTCGCTTTCTGCGCCCGAACCAACGGTCTCCTGCTCAGCCAATATCGGGTAACCCCGTTCCTACCGCATTTTCGTACTATGCTATTCCCTCAAGTTTGGGCATGTTATGGAAACAGGACTCTGATAGACATTATGTACCTCGGATGGCCTTATGTCATTTTCCCAGCTGTCTAGCAAGTTTCGCCCGCCTGCCTGCCTGGATGCAGTTTTGCTATTTCCAATTACAACATGATGCCAGAACTCAATTTCCCCAGGTGCCTCTCCTCCAGGCTGATCCTATTGCTGTTGGCCCCAGGAGACCTGAAAAAGCCCCTTTCGTCCTTATATGGAGAATTTTTGGGGGTCGATTCCGCTAAGGTTGACCGTCTGTGGGAACTATGGAAAACAGATCTTCCTTCCCTGGATAGGGAAGACTGGGAGGCCCCAAGCTTGTTATCTTTTCCAGAGATAAGCTAAATAAGCTAAGCTATAATAGCATCCTATTGATCTAGCATTTTTTCGGAGATTAATCTAAGGTTGCAGCTTTCTTTCTCTATTTCCCCAGAACTCGCATTGTTAGGCATTCATGAGGCTAGCCAACGGCTCCCACCACTCCAAGTTACTGATTTCCTATCTATTGTTTTATGGCAAAAAAGGAAATCCTATTAAAATGGTCCTCACTGACACCTCCGAGATTATCCTTTTGGGAAGATATGGTGGATGTGGCCCTACCCATGTATAAAATCACTTATATAAATAGGGGTTGCCCTTGGAAGTACAATAAAGTATGGACTCCCTGGACCTCTGGTTGAGGTGTCAGTTGTTACATAATGTAGATGTTGTGTTGGTGTGCACTGGACAGGGTGAAGGGTTGGGTAATCTCATCTCTGTTTCCCAACCCCCCCCCCCTCTGCTCCACCATCGGCATAATTATTTACACTGTCTATACCATTTGTAACATCATTGTGTTTTCAATTCAATTTTATTTTATCTCTATGTGTATCATTCGTTGGATCTGTCAGGCATTGTATCATGTCACTGTGTATGATTTTATATTGTTATACAATTGTCCAAATAAAGCACTTCTATTTTGTTAAACCCAAAATCAAAAATGTATTGCAGTTTACCAATTCTTGGATGTGATGGTTATATTAGTTTTCTTTTTTTAGACTTTCCCCTTGTTTTTACCTGTTATTTTTCAACTTCTTTAACACTGACAGAGGAGCTTACAATGGTAAACTTTTGTTTGTTACATAAAACCCAAAACTGAAAAAACTGTTGCTATAACTGCTTAAGAAAGTGTTAGCTTATTTGGTAAGTCAAGTCCATCTAAATCTAATTGCATATCCCTGTGCTAGTCTAACACTACCATCTCTCGAGATTGACAATGCAACTCTGTGAAGGGGTCTTCATTGCACCTCCATTCAGAGAGGAGCCACCCTAAGATAGGAAGCATGTTACTGGCTGGATCACCAAATGAAAAAGAAAACAAATGCAGCCATCACATTAAAGCGGAGCTCCACCCGATTTTCCTACACTAACTGCAGCTGATTACCGCAATGTCCTAATGATAAAACGGCATTTTTTTTTTTGCAGGCTTTACCTTTGTTGTTGAAGCTCTCTTTGTTTTTTCCAGGAAGCACAGGCTGCGGTTAGGGGCGTGTCTAGAGCGGCTAATTACTCACTTCCTGTAAGCCGCACTGGCTCCTGGGAGCTTGTGTCATTGTTCCCAGGAGTCAGTGCGGCCGCCTGTTCCAAGAGTTATCGAGAGATTTCCATGGGAGTGATGTCATTACATAGCTGTTGACGGCGCTCCGATTTCGGTATAATGCGCATGCGCGAGATCTGAAAAGAACGGGCGGTGCATGCTGGTCGATCAGCAGCACCGTATCCCGGAAGAGGATGCCTGTGGGCTTCACATGCCCACAGGCAAGATGACAACCATCAAGATTTCATTATCAAAGTTCATTTATTAAGCTAAAACAAACAGCAATGTCACTGAAAAACGGAACAGGTGAGTTCCCTATTGCTATATAGTAATCAATGTCATTTGGACAAAAAAAAAAAAAATTTAGAGAGAGTGGAACCCTGCTTTAAGGATTGGTAAGCTGCAATATTTTGCATCTGATATTGGGTTTCATACTGCTTTAAGCGCTGCTAGAATAGTTGTAGCTCCCTGTCTAGTAGCTTCCCTACAAACCTCTGTATTAATAACATACATAAAATAATTGGAAGAGAAATGGTGGAAATCAAAGAGTTGTACCAAAATGACATTAGGGTAAACACTGCGATTACACTGAAAACACACTATACTCCCCCTTTAAAAATAAGTATGATGAGGACCAACATGTGCATCTATCTTACCATAGTATGAATCAGTACCGACTGCTTTATCAATCATTTTCATTGTAACTGTCGAACATTGTTTATCTTCCATACATTCAGAATGTTCTTGCTCATCTGTATGTAGATGTCTTTGTTTGTGTTGCGGTGAAGTGGGCTGATTCTCTACATAAGCCTTGGATGAAGCAGAATGTAGACGCGCGTCTCCTTCTTCTCGAACCTTCTGGCATGATGAGCCTTTGGAGACACACTGTGCTTCTTGGAAAACTGTGGGAACCGCATCTGACTTCAGAACCATTTTTGTGCCATTGAAAACGTAACTTTTTGGGGAGAAATGTTTGGAGCACATCTGATAGCGGTCAGATCTAGAATAGAGAACGTTCCGTGCAAATGCATCTATGTCGCTGAAGCTGTTACCTGTCTGTTCCAACCAAAGTTTAATTAGATCAAGAGAGCTTGGAAAACCGTGTAGTAAGACCCCACTGTCTGTCCCAGAATTACTGTGACAGTCCTTCACAATGCACTTGGTCATGGTGGACACCTGTAAAGGGATTGAGTCAATTTTATATTAAAGAATGTATGGATATAGCTAAGAACACCGGTAATTTACCTGGGCTTCTTAAAGTATAACTAAATGCAAAACTTTTTTTGAGTGGAGAGGGATTAGAATGCTTTTTAGTTTTTATTGCCGTCTGTGTCCCCGTTAGGGAGATTCACCCTATTTGTCCTGTTTACCATTATCATTGAAAGTAAAAGTAAAAGAAAATCCCAAATTTTGAGTTGTCCCCAGAAAAGTAATATATTATTATTATACAGGATTTATATAGCACCAACAGTTTGCGCAGCGCTTCACAACATGAGGCCAGACAGTACAGACACAATACAATTCAATACAGGAGGAATCAGAGGGCCCTGCTCCTTAGAGTTTACAATCTAGGATAGAGGAGATCTTACAATGGGGACACTAGTTCTGGAGACCTAGGGGGCCCCCATGGAATTCCCTTAATTTGCAGGAATTTCCTCTCACTTCCTGTTTGGCTATGGGACAAAAAGTGAAGGGAAATCTCTGCAATGGGACACAGATGGCAAAATAAAAATCTGACAGGAGTTATAACCCTTCCTTGCTCTATCCAAAAAAATAAAAAACACACACACACACATATACACACACACACACACACACACACACAAAACATACACATACATACACACTGTATATATACACACACACACATTTAGCAGCCTAAATGGGGCGTACACATTGTCGGACTTTTTTGCTACAAAAGTCTGACAGCCTGTCCGACAGACTTTCAACAGACTTTTGGCGGACTTTAAACAAACTTTCTAACGACCGGACTTGCCTACACATGATCACACCAAAGTCCGATGGATTCGTACGTGATGACGTACACCGGACTAAAATAAGGAAGTTGATAGCCAGTAGCCAATAGCTGCCCTAGCGTCGGTTTTTGTCCGTCGGACTAGCATAAAGACGAGCGGATTTCTGGGTCCGGCGGAGTTATGACGTAAAGATTTGAAGCATGTTCCAAATCTAAAGTCCGTCAGCTTTGCGACCGGAAAAGTCAGCTGAAAGTCCGCTGAAGCCCACACACGATCAGATTGTCCGCCGGCGTCCGGCGGACTTTTGTAGCCGAAAAGTCCGACCGTGTGTCCGCCCCATTAGACTGACTGTACACTATACAACTTGATTGTACAATCTCCTTTAGATCTACCATCAACTAAGTAGTGCAAGAATCTGCCTAATTTATCACAACCTGAATGGACTGTGTAGATGTGTTCTTCCATGATATAGTATTAGTCACTCTAAGTAGATTATACAGATATTGTACAATCAGATTATATAGTGTATGGCCAGGTTAAGTATAATGCCGCGTACACACGGTCGGACTTTTCATCTACAAAAGTCCAACGGACGCCGACGGACTAAAGCTGGCTGGTAATCCGATCGTGTGTGGGCTTCTCCGGACTTTCAGCAGACTTTTTCAGCCTCAAATCCGACGGACTTTAGATTTGAAACATGCTTCAAATCTTTACGTCGTAACTACGACGGACCCCGAAATCCGCTCGTCTGTGTGCTAGTCCGACGGACAAAAACCCATGCTAGGGCAGCTATTGGCTACTGGCTATGAACTTCCTTATTTTAGTCCGGTGTACGTCATCACGTACGAATCCGTCGGACTTTTGTGTGGTCGTGTGTAGGCAAGTCCGTTCGTTAGAAAGTCTGCTGCAAGTCTGCCGAAAGTCCGCCGGAAGTCTGTCGGACAGGCTGTCGGACTTTTGTAGATGAAAAGTCCGACCGTGTGTACGCGGCATTACAGATTATACTAAAAGTTGCTTGGATTTCCAAGTATGTATACTGAAAAGCAGCAAGCATCATTGATACTAGGGCTGAAATATCTAATTGATTAATCGACAACCAATCGATTATGAAAATAGTTGTCAACTATTTTCATAATCATTTCATTGGCCAGCCGATTAGTTGGCCTGCATGCAGAATGCACTATTTGTTTACATATCAGGAAATACAGAGTAGCACACTGGTTTTCCTTCCTTGGATCATTTTTGGCTGGTCCTGACCATTGCAGATCAGGAGTGAGGATGAGCTCCAACGTGTTCGCATGCTGCACGTGCCGAGCCCGCTGCACAGCGTTAATCACAAGCAATGAGACATTTCCCGATGTGCGGCTGCAGAGATCGGGAAATGTCTCACTTCCTGTGAACAGCGCAGCGCATTGCCGACTTCCTGGCGGGCTCAGCACGTGCAGCATGCGAACACGCCGGAGCTCATCCTTAATCAGGAGCATCACACAAAAAGCTGCAGTTGATCTGACCCAATCATCTAGCCATTACAATTTGGTCATTGTCTAAGTAGCTACCCCATTTTACTTACTTACGCTTCCCCCATCTACGCTTGCCCACTTTTTTTCTGCTTTCAACTTCAGGGACAACATGTTCACTTGCTGCCTAATATATCCCATCCAATTTCAGGTGCCATTGTAACAAAATAATCAATGTTAGGCATCTTTCACATGGGCGTTCCATTTGTCCCTTTATTTTCATCTATTGACGGATGAAAAATGGATAGCAATTCATTTCTATTGGCAAACATACACTATATTACCAAAAGTATTGGGATGCCTGCCTTCAGGCTGGATTCACACTTGAGAACGCAGCGGCTCACAGTAGGAGTCCGGTGCGTCTCCATTCACCGCTTCAGGTCAGATTTCAGTCCGAATTTTGGGCTGAATTCAGACCTGAAGCAGACTAAAAGACGCACAGGACTCCTGTGCAATTCCCACCGGAGCCAATGCGGAGATGAGTGAACTGGCTCCATAGAGAGCCAGTCACAATCTCCTGCTATGCGAATTGGATGCGGCGTAAGCCGCATTCAATTCGCACGGGTGTGAACCCCACCCAGCCTTACACGCACATGAACTTTAATGCCATCCCAATCTTAGTCCGTAGGGTTCAATATTGAGTTGGTCCACCCTTTGCAGTATAACAGCTTCAACTCTTCTGGGAAGGCTGTCCACAAGGTTTAGGAGTGTGTCTATGGGAATGTTTGACCATTCTACCAGAAGCGCATTTGTGAGGTCAGGCACTGATATTGGTTGAGAAGGCTTGGCTCGCAGTCTCCACTCTAATTCATCCCAAAGGTGTTCTATCGGGTTGTGGTCAGGACTCTGTGCAGTCCAGTCAAGTTCCTCCACCCCAAACTCGCTCATCCATGTCTTGCTTTGTGCACTGGTGCGCAGTCATTTTGGAACAGGAAGGGGCCATCTCCAAACTGTTCCCACAAAGTTGAGAGCATGAAATTGTCCAAAATGTCTTGGTATGCTGATGCCTTAAGATTTCCCTTCACTGGAACTAAGGGGCCAAGCCCAACCCCTGAAAAACAACCCCACACCATAATCCCCCTCCATCAAATGATTGGGACCAGTGCACAAAGCAAGGTCCATAAAGACATGGGTGAGTGAGTTTGGGGTGGAGGAACTTGACTGGCCTACACTTTGCCCCTTAGTTCCAGTAAAGGGAACTCTTAAGGCGTCAGCATATCAAGACATTTTGGACAATTTCATGCTCCCAACTTTGTGGGAACAGTTTGGGGATGGCCCCTTCCTGTTCCAACATGACTGCACACCAGTGCACAAAGCAATTTCCATAAAGACATGGATGAGCGAGTTTGGAGTAGAGGAACTTGACTGGCCTGCACAGAGTCCTGACCTCAACCCGATGAAACACCTTTGGGATGAATTAAAGCAGAGACTGCGAGCCAGGCCTTTTTTGTCCAACATCAGTGCCTGACCTCACAAATGCACTTCTGGAAGAATGGTCAAACATTCCTATAGACACACGTCAAAACCTTGTGGACAGCCTTCCCAGAAGAGTTGAAGCTGTTATAGCTGCAAAGGGTGGGCCAACTCCATATTGAACCCTACAGACTAAGACTGGGATACCATTAAAGTTCATGTGTGTAAAGGCAGGCGTCACAATACTTTTGGTAATATAGTGAATGTAAACAGGTGGTAATCCATTTACATCCATGTCCGTCTTTTTAATCCGATAAAACAGAACAGGATGGAAGGGATGTAGATGGATGCCGTCCGTTTACATCTGTTTTTAGGCAAGAAACATTTTTCCTTTTTTTACAATTGTCACTTCTGGTTGTTTTCTGCAATAACTTAAAAAACGGACACAAAGACGGATGTAGAGCGATGTAAACTGAACAGAAGGCGGATGTGCAAACTGATGTTAACGGATGTGATCTGAATGCGTTTTCATCCGTTTTTACTTGTCAATAATTGTAAATGAACGGACGAGGCCCATGTGCGCCCATGTGAAGGGCCTCATTCACTTTACCTAGCAGTCATCATAATCTTATGGCTGATCGGTGTAGTCATCACACAATTCTATAGCATCTGAAAATCCAGAAATAAAATACATGATCATGACAAAGTAGTCTGTATTCCATACTTTCCTGGAACGCAGAGATATACATTCACAGATACTACAACATAGAAAATCCAGAGAAGTAAAGTGTACTGTGATCTATTGGAGGCAATCATCTATCAGCATTCCATTGTACTTTGCCTGGAAGGTCTGTAACTTCTGCTCAGCAGCTGTAGCCAGCAGTTGTGTGCAATGCATTGTCTATGGGGCCCTGTGCACGCACCACACAGCCTTCTCCCTCCATATCAGCCCGCTCCTCTATCCCCATAAATAAAATACACCGTCTATATACTGTACCTTATTGTAATCAAGGACTCGTCTGCTCTCAGTGGGCGTTGTCATATGAAAATCCGTCCGCGCTCATTGGTTGACCTTCTGTCCCTTACGCTGGCCACGAGCACAGCCTTCTGGGAAATGTCGTTTTTTCTGGCAGGCTGGGCGGACACTTGAAAGGGGCGTGGACTACAACTCCCAGAAGCCTCTGGCAGCAGCCGTCCCCCGGACAATCAATACGGGTCTGCCAATCAGCGCACAGCGGAGATATTATCTCACACTTCCTGCAGTGTTGATAGTGATGGGTTTTAATCTTTTACAGTGTACAGAGGCCTGTGTGGGAAATGACAGAGGACCTGGGCCCGGTGTATAAAATGAGATTGCTTAATGCTAATAATCTTGCAGGCATGTTGTTTGTCTAAGGAGGGTTTACTGGGACTTGTAGTTCCAAAGAAGTTGGAAAATAACAGTTTTTTTGAGGTGAATGTGTCCCCCACTTGTGGGAAGAGCTGTGTGTGCTCTGTATCAGAAAGAGAGTGCCTATTATCATAATAAAGAAACATGGAAAAGTATTGCTGAGTGGTCATAGTGGTTGAATGCGGTACTAAACCGTCCCCAACAAAATATAAAATTGTGCCACCTGCAGTGTTTTGCGATAATGTACTAGTATGCAACCCATACTAGCACATTACGACAGACTTACCTGACAGAGGCCTCCAGCGCAGCTCTATCACGGTTCCCTGGCACCCGGTCTGCCTTCTGGGTTTGTGGGCTTCAACTGTAATGCCCTGTACACACGATCGGACATTCCGACAACAAAATCCATGGAATTTTTTCAGACGGATGTTGGCTCAAACTTGTCTTGCATACACACAGTCACACAAAGTTGTTGGTAAATCTGATCGTTCTGAACGCGGTGATGTAAAACACGTACATCGGGACTATAAATGGGGCAGTAGCCAATAGCTTTCATCTCTTAACCACTTCAAAACCAGGCCCTTATGCACCTTCCCACCCAGACCAATTTTCAGCTTTCAGCGCTCTTACACTTTGAATGAAAATTACTCAGTCATGCTACACTGTATCCAAACAAAATGTTTATCATTTTCTTCTCACAAATAGAGCTTTCTTTTGGTGGTATTTAATCACCACTGGGTTTTTCATTTTTTGCGATATAAGCAAAAAAACAGCAAAAATTTTGAAAAAAAACCTACTTTTTTTTAGTTTCTATTGTAAAATTTTGCAAATAAGTCATTTTTCTTCATAAATTTGTGCCAAAATTTTTACTGCTACATATCTTTGGTAAAAATTACCCAAATTAGTGTATATTATTTGGTCTTTGTGAAAGTTATAGAGTCTACAAACTATGGTGCCAATCACTGAAAATTGATCACCTGATGTACTATCTCACCTGAAGGCCTATCTTATTTCTTGAGACACTAACAAGCCAGGAAAGTACAAATACCCCCCAAATGACCCCTTTTTGGAAAGTAGACAGTCCAATGTATTTACTAAGAGGCATGGTGAGTTTTTTGAAGCTGTAATTTTTTCCCACAATTCTTGGGAAAAATTAAGATTTTTTTTTTTTTTTTTACACAAACTGGTCATATTAACAGGTTATTTCTCTCACACAGCATATGCATAATTGCAACTACACCGCAACTACACATTCTGCTACTCCTCCTGAGTATAGCGATACCACATGTGTGAGACTTTTACACAGCCTGACCACATACAAAGGGCCAATACTGAAGTAGCACTTTCAGGCGTTCTACAAGCATAAATTGCACATATCCTTTCTCAACCACCTATTACACCTTTGAAGGCCCTGGAGCACCAGGACAATTGAATTGTCCACAAAATTACTCCATTTTGGAAAGCACACACCCCAACGTATAATCTATGAGGCATAATGAGTCTTTTGAACGGTTCATTTTTTTCCAGAAGTTTTTTGAAAATGTGGAAAAAAAATGAAAATGCATTTTTTTTACACAAAGTTGTCCATTTATAAGATATTTCTAACACATAGCATGTACATAGCAAAAATGACACCCCAAAATGCATTCCTCTACTCCTCCTGAGTATGGTGATACCACATGTGTGAGACTTTTACACAGCCTGGCCACACACAAAGGCCCAACATTGAAGTAGCACTTTCATGCGTTTTACAAGCATAAATTGCACATATCCGTTCTCAACCACCTATTACAGTTTTGAAGGCCCTGGAGCACCAGAACAATGGAATTATCCACAAAATGAACCCATTTTGGAAAGCACACACCCCAACGTATAATCTGTGAGGCATAATGAGTCTTTTGAACGGTTCATTTTTTTCCAGAAGGTTTTGAAAAAAGTGGAAAAAAAATGAAAATGCATTTTTTTTACACAAAGTTGTCCATTTATAAGATATTTCTAACACATAGCATGTACGTAGCAAAAATGACAACCCAAAATGCATTCCTCTACTCCTCCTGAGTATGGCGATACCACATGTGTGAGGCTTTTACACAGCCTGGCCACATACAAAGGCCCAACATTGAAGTAGCACTTTCATGCGTTTTACAAGCATAAATTGCACATATCCTTTCTCAACCACCTATTACAGTTTTGAAGGCCCTGGAGCACCAGAACAATGGAATTATCCACAAAATAAACCCATTTTGGAAAGCACACACCCCAACGTATAATCTGTGAGGCATAATGAGTCTTTTGAACGGTTCATTTTTTTCCAGAAGGTTTTGAAAAAAGTGGAAAAAAAATGAAAATGCATTTTTTTTACACAAAGTTGTCCCTTTATAAGATATTTATAAAGCATAGCATGTACATAGCAAAAATGACACCACAAAATACATTCTGCTACTCCTCCTGAGTATGGTGATACCACATGTTTGAGACTTTTACACAGCCTGGCCACATACAGAGGCCCAAAATCCAAGTAGCACCTCCAGGCATTCTAGCAGCATTAATTACACATATCATTTTCTGACTACCGATCACATTTTTGAAGGCCCTTCATATTTCTAACACATAGCAGGTACATACCAAATAACAAAAGATTACCTGTGGTTTTAGAAGTGCAGTGGTCCACAGAGGAGAGCATCGGTCCAGGCAGCAGGCAGGAATGAGGTCAGCGACAGCAAAAGCAATCATCCAGGCAGCAGGCAGGAATACTGTCCATAGTTCGTACAGGCAGAGATACTGTCAGCACAGCCAGAGTACAGCCAAAGCACAGCCAGAGCACAGCCAAAGCACAGGTCCAGGTAGCAGGCAGAGGTGCCCCGGCAGAAATACTGTCCAAAGTCAGTAGAGGTAGCAGGCACATATATGGTCAACACAGCCAAAGTATTGGTCCAAACAGCAGGAAGAAACATGGTCCATAATGTCATGGGTCATTAAAGGCAGCAATATGGTCAGCACAGCCAAAGTATTGGTCCAGGCAGCAGGAAGGACCATCAAGCTTAGGGCCAGGGGTAGAGGCTTCTCCCACCCAAATCGCTTTGAAGCCTCCGGGCAACCAGACCCTGTTCTGGGAGCACAGAAAACTAAACTGGTTTTCTCTACTCAGAACGCTATTCTGAAGCCCCTCAGATATGTGAGACCCCTGTGTACTAAAGTAGATGGCCAAAAGATCAGTCCAAGTGGCAGGCAAAAACATGGTCGATTAACAGGCCAAGGTCGGTGCACGTGGAAGTCAGAAACGTTGTTTAAATCGGCAGGCAGAGGCATCGTCTGTAAACAGGCTGAGGTTGGTGCACGTGGAAGTCAGAAACGTGGTTTAAATCGGCAAGCAAAGACATCGTCGTTAAACAGGCCAGGGTCAGTTAATTAACATGGTAGCAGGCAAATGGGGAAATGGCAGTCTGGTAATAATACAGGGAACTAATATTGGATGGATGTATGATCAGTTTTTGAAGCAATCTCCGATGCACAGGCCAGGTTGGGAGGTACATTGGGGACAATAATAGCTGGAATCTCTTCTTACTCCTCCTCTGCTGCATACACGGCATTTCAATTGGCGTCTTCTTCCAGATTCTGTGGGGGGAATGCTATAGGGAAAGTGTTGCTCGTGAAGTCGACTCACATTATCCGAGCGAATGCTTCCTGGGAGGGACCTTGTTGGTAAATGAGGGCAGTGACAATATCTTCAATATACTTGAGGTAGGTGATTTGTTGGTTTTGAGTTTCTTTTTGGTAGCAGACAAACAAATTAAAAAGAGCCATGTGAAACAGGTGAAAGGCAACTTTCTTGTACCAGTAACGGGACTCTGGTTGATAAAAAGGGCTGTAGCATCTGATCGTTTAAATCCCCCCCCCCCCCCAGTATACATATGGTAGTCGTGGACACATTCGGGCTTTACAATGGGGCCGCGTCTTCTTTGGATCTCCACCACGGTGTCATTGTGGATGGTAGAGAGGATGTGGACATCTTTCTTGTCCCTCCACTTCATGGCCAACACCTCCTCGTTCCTCATGAATGCCGATTCTCCGTTTTGTAATTTTTTTGTCAACAGATTTTGTGGGAATCCCTTACAGTTTTTTTTAAGGTACCACAGGCCGGGGTTTTTTTACTGTAAAGATGGCGAAAAAGGGGCAGGCTGGTATAATAGTTGTAATAGACATATAAATGGTATCCTTTTTTGAACAGGTGGTACGCCAGCTCCCAGACAATTTTCCCACTGGTTCCAATATATGTGGGGCAGTCACGGGGCTGGAGCTGGGAGTCTTTGCCTTCGTAGATCCGGAATGTGAAGACATATCCAGTGGCTCGATCGCATAATTTATTTAACTTCAGCCCATACCTGGCTCTCTTGCTTGGTATATACTGCTTGAAGTGCAGTCGGCCAGTGAAATGTATGAGGGACTCGTCCACGCAAATTTTTTGGTCTGGGATGAAAACTTCTCAAAATCCCTGGGAAAAGGAATTGATTAGGGGGCGTATCTTGTACAATTTGTCATGGTTGGGATGATCTCGGGGAGGGCACTGTGAATTGTCATTGAAGTGGAGAAAACGCATAATCATGTCGTATCTTGTCCTGGACATGACAGCGGAATATATGGGCATGTGTTGGATGGGGTTAGTGGACCAATATGCATGGACTTCGTTCCTTTTTGTAAGCCCCATATTGAAAGTTAGGCCCAAAAACAATTTAAATTCATCCAGTGTGACACATCACCACTGGAACATGCGGGCGTAGGAAGAATTGGGGTTGGCAGCAATAAATTGGGATGCATACAAATTAGTTTGATCCACCATATTCTGCAGAAAATCTTGTGGCAAAAATAAAGAAAAATAATCAAATTGAGAAAAATTTGTAGTGTCGGGCTGCACACCTGGCTGTGCGGTGAAAGGGGGGATGATAGCGGATCCTGAGTTGGCAGGCAACCATAAGGGGTTTGCCAGGGCATTGGGAAGGTAGGACTGGGACTGGGTTCTTCGGGTTGGGCGGTTAATTCCAGTACTTGTACTGGGCTCCTCTTCCTGGGATCTGGCGCTGCTGGTGGTGGGCAGATCTCGTGATCTTGGTCCTGATCTTATTCTTTTGGGAGGTACGGTTTCCTCCGCGGACTCGGACTCTGATCCACTATCCTCCAGTGGCTCGTATTCTGAACCAGAATCGGATGATGTGAGCTCCCTGCTGCTCTCATCATCTGACATGGCAAGAATTTCATATGCCTCCTCAGGTGAGTAAACCCTTTGGGACATTATGGCAATGCTTATTGGCCGGCCTGTGTAATGGTACTGCTGGTGGTAGTGGTACCGATTGAGGTATTAGTGGCGGGCCTGTGTGATGGTGGTACCAATGGTGGTACGGGTGGTGGTACCGATGGTGGTACAGGTGGTGGTGGTGGTGGTACCGGTGGCTGTACGGGTGGTGGTGGTACCGATGGCGGTACAGGTGGTGGTGGCGGTACAGGTGGTGGTGGCGGTACCGGTGGTGGTACGGGTGGTGGTGGTACCGATGGCGGTACAGGTGGTGGTACCAATGGCGGTACGGGTGGTGGTGGCGGTACAGGTACTGACCATGGAAGCGTTGTGTCCAAGGGACACTCGCCTTCCTCGATCCCTGCTCTGAATGCCTTCGGCGGCGCGCACAGGTGATCGGCTGTGACTTTGACACAGCCGATCACGGGGTAAACAGCCAATGAAATTTGCTGTTTACCATGATCAGGGAAGCGCTGTGTCCGAGGGACATACGCCGTCCCTGATCGCCGCGCTGCGCGCCCCCGTGGGCGCGCACCGGCATGTTATCCTGCTGGACGTCATATGACGCCCAGTCAGGATAACGCAACCACTTCCCGGACGTCAATATGCTATTGACTGGGCGGGAAGTGGTTAATTTATTCTGAGCATGCGTGGCACTTTGTGCGTCGGATTTGTGTACACACGATCGGAATTTAAACAATCGGATTTTGTAAAAATTTTATATCCTGCTCTCAAACTTTGTGTGTCAGAAATTCCGACGGAAAAAGTCTGATGGAGCCCACACACGATCGGAATTTCCAACAACACAATCCGATCGCACTTTTTCCGTCGGAAAATCCAATCGTGTGTACAGGGCATTAGAATGGCTGTGATAATGTCACATGTGCAGAGGAACCCCGCCACAGAGTTTTGAAGGTACAGCACGGGTACGCCCTCCTTTCAGAGTGCATGGGCCGTGACGTCACCGACTGCATCCCGGGTGAATATCTCCTAAACAGTGCAGGTTTAGGAGATATTCACTGTACCTGCAGGTAAGCCTTATTATAGGCTTACCTGTAGGTACTAATTAAAAAGTGGACTTTACTTCCACTTTCTTTACTTTACTTTCTTTTACTTATTCTTTACATTATTTACTTTACACACTTACTTTACATTCACTTTACTTTACATTCAGAGGGCCGAAAATCAGCGGATAGTTTCCTGCATTCAGAAGCAACTAAATGGCACCCTCTGGACGCAGAAACATGGCTTTGGCCACATACAATTGGGCAACTAGGCCTCATTCACATGGACCTATGTGAGGGCTGTGTTTACCCACACAGGGATGAACAGGTATTCCATGCAGGCATTCCCATTCATGTCAAATAGTGTATACTTTGGAAACTGAAGTTGTAATAAATATCACCAAAAAAGTAAAACAGTTTAGGCCAAGCCCCATTTTTCCAAACATCATGTATTTTTATAATTCCAAGTTAATTCCAAGTGCTTTTTGCGCACTATTCTGGTTATAGCAGAAGTATAGGCAAAACATTTTTTTCATTTTGGATACAGTAAGGGAGGGTTATAACTCCTGTCAGTTTTTTTTATTGCCATTTGTGTTTTATTGGGGATATTTCCCTTTATTTCCTGTCCCATAGCTAAAACAGGATGTGAGAAAAAATCCCTCTAATGCCCCGTGTGTATGCTCCATCGGACTTTTGCTGGCGGAATTCCAGCCAGCAAAAGATTGAGAGCAGGTTCTCTATTTTTCGGTCGGAAAAAGTTCCTATCCGAAAATGCGTTTGTATGCAATTCCGACGCGCAAAAAAACACACATGCTTAGAAACAATTCAACGCATGCTCAGAAGCATTGAACTTCATTTTCTTGGCTCATTGTAGTGTTGTACGTCACCGCGTTCTTGACGGTCAAAAGTTCAGAGAACTTTTGTGTGACCGTGTGTATGCAAGGCAAACTTGAGCGGAATTCCGTCGGAAAAACCATCCAAGATTTTTTCCCATGGAAATTCCGCTCGTGTGTATGGGGCATTAAGTGAGGGAATCTCTAGTTGTCACCAGAACTAGCATCCTCTCAGAGATAACTGTCACCTGGACTAATAGGGCGGGTAAAACTTCCTAACATAGACATAGACAGAAATAAAAACCTGACAGATGTTCTAATCCCTCTCCACTCTATTTAAATCGACATAAAAGGTTTTACCGTTTGTTATACTTTCATTAAGACAGAGCAACTACTGCTGCCACATGGGGACTGGGATGCAAACACGCTTTCTCATAAATGTTTCTCCTAACTGTTTCTCCTAACTTTCAACTCTCCAGCGTTGATGTAAATCCTATGCAGGTACACAAACAGAAAAAGGCAAGCAGATGGAAAAAGGACCAGTCACCAGTCTGTGGTCTCCCTGCAGCTGATCTTTCCATACTGACTTGTTTTGCAATGGTTCTCTGTATGGAGGCAGCCATATTGGTAGAGGCAAGGTTTTACTTTCTAATGTCATAGCCTCCAGCAAGGAAAACCGTGAGAGGCAAAATAGTGGCATTTCCAGTTCTTTTGAAAGTAGCAGTCAGAGGCGGCAGTGCCTCAAATGATATCACATTGCAGATATACAGCTATGGGGCTGGAGGCACACTCGCATACCAGAAAGTGCACTACTGTTTTTCAGGAGAAATTCAAGACAAAAGCTACATTTTCAGGGTGCAGACAGGGCATAATTAACATTACTAGATGTTCCCTTTAACATGGCAAATCTTCATATATTGAGTTCTGGCCTGCTTTATTGTTGGAGCATTCTGCTGTGTACTAGATCGTTGGTGGAACTTCACCATGTGGTTCCTGCAAGTAATAGTAGTAAGTAATAGAGTAGTTCTCAGGGCTCACAATGCATTGGAAAACGAAGACAGAGCTTTCATAAATGAAATATTTTGTAAAATTAAATAAATGGCACATATACAATTAAGCACAAAAACTTTAATTACATTGATTGGCTGTTTTCATGTACTCTATTTAACATTTAAATGTATGAAATTCAGGGCGTGGCTTGCCACATGGAGCAGTGAGATGTGTCTTCTCATAGCTCCTGGGTCCCTCGGCTCCACGGGCTTCATTTCACCTGGAAACTCCCTTCCAACTCTGCACATGGGGAAGGACAAACATAAGGCACAGAAGGGCTCCAGCAGCAATCAATCAGGAGGCGATTAGAGGCACTTTTTTACTAGATCTCTGCCCACAGCACAGCGCCAACCAAAAAACAAGATGGCGCCAGGACCGCCATCTTCAGCCTGCTCTGACTCAGCCTTGCACACAGGTGAGCTCACATGAACATTTCCCACTCTCTGAGGACCCCTCTAGACTCACCAGACGCCGCTCTAATGTCTCCCTGGGCTCGGGTGAGGGCTGGGACATGGAATCACAGATGAGGTCCCTGCACAGCTATATCAGATCCCTGCCCACTAAAGCAGACTTTGAACACTGTGTTCACAGGATTGAGAAAACATACAAAAAGGAAATTTCTGACCTAAAGAAGGATATAGGGGCTCGCTTTGAGAACATTGAAAGCACCGCCTCAGTAACACTGTTCAGGCTCATGAAGAAATCCTTAACACTCACAACGTCAAGCTGCAGCAGCTTTCTTATCAACAAGATAATATTGAGAATCACAATTGTCGCAATAATATCTGCATACGCGGGATCCCTGAGACTGTAGACCCAAAAGATCTGCCCGCGGCTATAATGGCTATCTTTAACCAATTGCTGCCTGCAACATCCCAAAGATGACCGCATTGAACGGGACTGTGTGCACGGGACCTCTGGCCCCTCCTTTGTGCGAGATACCCTGTGCCGGGTTCACTTTTACAGGATCAAGGAAAACATCATGCGAGCTGCTAGCTTCCAGAACACTATCTTGTTCAATGAAACCCATGTGATGCTTCTCCTAGACCTCTCCCGTCAAACGCTGGCAATGAGGAAAGCATTGAAGCCGCTTCCACAGCTTTTACAATCTAGTCAGATGAAAATATCAGTGGCACTTCCCCTTTCATCTCCGGGTACACCACGAGGGTAAAACTGCCATCTTCCTTCATTCCTCAACACGTTAGAGCTCCCACAAGTCTCTCTTCTGGACTGGCTATTCGCACCGATTACTCCTGGCCTGCCCTTTGCTCCACAGTGGCAGAAACAGGTCCGCAAACGCCATTCCAGACCTCTGTCTCAACAGGATCCCAACGATTGAATCCTGCATGGAGAACTATTCCGGTTAATTTTCTCCTTTACAGGGAGTGTCCCTGTGATAACCCAGGGAATATGCAAGTGCACTCCTACTGAAGCGTGCCTTCCCTACATGTTACCACCCTGCTCCTTTGTGGTTGTTTTTGACTTTGCATGCTTCCTCAAAGTACATTCATTCTGAAACCTGGACTGTTATTTTTGTTGTTTTCACTCCTTCCTTCCAGGTTGTTTTAGCCAATAGGTACCTGATTTATGCCACTTCATGTACAGCAGGGTTGCCAACCTCCCGCAGCATTTTTTACTGACAAAACCTGGGAAATTACTGGTGGAGCACATTTTTTACTGGCAACCTGAGAAATTTCAGAACATCTATTGAAACTAACAAAGTGAATATTTGAACAGTATAAACATGATGTGGAAACGCTGACAATACCTATAACAAAGTCATTTGCTTGATTTACACCTAAAAAGTCAGCACAGCATGAAATCATCAGCCCCTGATATTTACTGGCAGTTGTAAAAAAATCGCAGATTTTTACAAACTGTCAGTAAATTTACTGGCGGTTGGCAAGCCTGATGTACAGTGTCTTTCTGTTTCTTTCTAACATTTTTCAGTATATGACCATGTCACATTACTACCTTCCACCAATACCTCCTTCCTTATACCCACCCTCAGTTTAACTGTATACTCCTCACCATGTGGAGTTTCCTCTGACCTGATCATAACCATTACTATGCTTTAACATTTTACATTTATGCTGTCTGATTATTGGTTTTAAATATTGTTTGATACCCCATGGAACCAGGGACCCGGGGGCTGCCCTGCCCTGTGAGTTTTCCCCGCACCCCTTTAGGATTTTTGGTGGTGCCACTATGGGCACCTTATGGTATACTGCTGTATACCATGTTGTAAGGTTTTTTATTCCTTACTTGTAATCCTTTGGAGTCATCTAGTGGCCTTTTTTGTTACTGTTAATTTTTTTCTCCCTCTGACCTATTTGTCCCTTTCCCCATTGGTTCTGAGAGAATTCACCCCATTGTCTCCATCCACCATTTTTGAACCTGGGGACAGTGACAGTGACCGAGACAAATGTTCTTATATGTTTAAGGTTTCCTCAACTTGTGTCGCTCCTTTTCCCTCTCTTTTTTGTTTGCTCTCTCTTCCTTTTTTTTTATTCTCTCTCTCCTTCCCTCTCCTCTTTTTCTCCCTCCCTACCTTTCCTGGTTCCACTTTCTCTGCCAAGAACTGCTGATCGACGAGACGCCTGGATTCACTACCTCCCCCTGTATCCCCTCCCCTACCCTACTAAATGTCCCATGGCGACTGTTTGCCCGATTAATTTAGCATCTTTTAATTGCAGGGGGTTTAATGTGCCAGAGAAGCGGAGCCAGATTCTTTACCACTTTCATAAAATGCGCTCTAATATTCTATTACTACAGGAAACACATTTTCGCACAGGCTCCATACCTGCTTTGTGTAACAGATATTATCAAAATTGGTTTCACAGTACTAACCCTCATGCCAAATCTAAAGGGGTTTCCATCGCTTTCTATAAATCTTTCAACCCTGAGGTCCTAGAATCCCTTATTGAAGCCAGGCAAAGATCCATCCCAATGTAGCAGCTATCGGCCGATATCTTTGTGCAACATAGATCTTAAACTGTTCACAAAGGTATTAGCTAATCGCTTATCTCCTCTTCCTCCAGGGGTGATTCATAAAGATCAGGTGGGATTTGTTCCCGGCCGTGAGGCAAGGGACAATACAACCAAAACAATCCACCTTATCTCATTTATCCAGCACCAAAATCTGAAAGCCTGCCTCCTGTCTTTTGACGCCGAAAAGGCGTTCAATAGGGTCAACTGGAGATTTCTACGACTCTCACTAGAGCAACTAGGCCTAGGAACATCTTTTATCTCCAAGGTGATGACCTTGTACTCTTAACCTTCCACCTCTGTACTAGTGCATGGCACTTCCTCAGAACCATTTGACATTTCAAATGGCACACGGCAGGACTGCCCACTCTCCCCCCTCTTGTTTGTCATTATCATTGAACACCTGGCTTGTGCCATTCATCAGAACGCCTCTATCCAGGGTATCCAAACACCCGCCTTCCATCACAAGCTGTCTCTATACGCTGATGATCTCCTGGTATACTTACAAAACCCTCATACCTCCCTACCATCTCTTTTCCTGAAATTCCGCCGTTTTAGCTCCTTTAGTAATTTCAAACTCAATATATCGAAAACGGAGGCTCTCAATATATCTTGGAAATGGCTTTGCCCACTATCGACACCCAAGACTCCTTGGAACTCGATAGGCCCTTGGTCGTACCCGAGTTTCTGGGCGCCATTAGGGACCTGAAGATGGGCAAATGTCCTGGACCAGATGGGTACACCCCTCGTTTCTATAAAACTTTTGCCCCCCTGTTAGCGCCACTCTTGACTAAAGCTTTCAATGTCATAGACGACTCTCACCTGCCTTCTAAGGGGCTATTATCTGCGAATGTCTCTATTATACTGAAGCCAGGCAAAGATCCATCCCAATGTAGCAGCTATCGGCCGATATCTTTGCTCAACATAGATCTTAAACTGTTCACAAAGGTATTAGCTAATCTCTTATCTCCTCTTCCTCCAGAGGTGATTCATAAAGATCAGGTGGGATTTGTTCCCGGCCATGAGGCAAGGGACAATACCACCAAAACAATCTACCTTATCTCATTTATCCAGCGCCAAAATCTGAAAGCCGGCCTCCTGTCTTTTGACGCTGAAAAGGTGTTCGATAGGGCCAACTGGAGATTTCTACAACTCTCACTAGAGCAACTAGACCTAGGAACATCTTTTATCTCCAAGGTGATGTCCCTGTCCTCTTAACCTTCCGCCTCTGTACTAGTGAATGGCACTTTCTCAGAACCATTTGACATTTCAAAAGGCACACGGCAGGGCTGCCCCCTCTCCCCCCTCTTGTTTGTCATTGTCATTGAACACCTGGCTTGTGCCATTCATCAGAACGCCTCTATCCAGGGTATCCAAACACCCTCCTTCCATCACAAGCTGTCTCTATACGCTGATGATCTCCTGGTCTACCTACAACACCCCCATACCTCTCTACCATCTATTTTCCTGGAATTCCGCCATTTTAGCTCGTTTAGTAATTTCAAACTCAACATATCCAAAACGGGGGCTCTCAATACCTCCCTCTCTACCTCTACGATGTCCTCACTACGACAAACTTCTCTTTCCAATGGCAAACAAAAGGCATATTCTACCTAGGGGTCACTATCCCCTTCAATCTCTCCAATTATATTCCCCTACTTTCCCGCATACGGAAAGACTGAGAAGAGTGGGGAGGTTCCCCTCTGCCATGGTTTGGGCGAATTAATGCTCTTAAGATGGACACCCTGCCCAAACTACTGTATCTTTTTCAAACAATCCCCATCATGGTTTTTCCTCCAATGATTGGAGGTGGGGTAGTGGACAGTGTCAGTAGAGCAGTGTGTCAGTAGTTTTTTGTTTTTTTTTATTTTCTCTATTGTTTTTTTGTTGTTTATTATTTTCTTTAAATATTTTTTTTAAATATTTTTTTCACAGTGCTTCTGGGGTGGGGAGTATGTGGCGGTGATAGTGTCAGTAGGGCAGTGGATGGTGTCAGTAGTTTTTTATTTTTACATATTCATTTTTTTTTTTACAATTTAAATTTTTTTTTTTAATTCACAATGCTTTTTGGGGGGAGGGGGTTGGGGCAGTGGACAGACTTGGTATGGCGGGGGGGGGGGGGTTGGGGGTGTCAGTAGTTTTTTATTTTATAATTTTGTTTAAAATTTCATTTTTTAATATTTTTTGCATTTTTTATCAACCATGTTGGGGGGCTTTGGTGAGATATCAGGGGTCTAAAAAGACCCCTGACATCTCCCCTTTGAGACAGAGAAAGAGGTTGAGGACACAGATTCCCCAGTCCCTTTCTCGGCTTTGAAGATGAATGGACAGGAGACAGCATCTCCTGTCCATTCATAAACTAAGAATAGTAACACACAGGTTACTCTGCTCAGTTTTCACAGGACACAGGAGTGATCTCGCTCACTGTGTCCAAATCAGAAAAGGAAGGGGTCAGTAAATGACTGGTCCCTTCCTCCGCTCTCCATCCTGACAGATCCCCACAGCCGGCAGGAGAAGAGAGGAGGGAAGCCAGCTGTGAGGGACGAGGGGGGGGGGGGGGGAGAGGAGGGGGGGGGAGCCGGAGAAGAACATAAGAGGGGGTAAAGGACACAGAGGGGAGCAAGGACATGGAGGGGAGCCGTAGAAGAACGGGGGAGAAGAACAGGGGGGGAGAAGGACACGGAGGGGGGCTGGAGGAGGAGGATACAGGGATCAGTTGGGGATGATCGCTGCAGCACGAGGGACGGCTGTGATCACCGATCTCCCTGTATAGATTTTTAGCCAACAGCTGCGGGAGGGAGAGAAGGAGAAGTGATTGTCAGTTATACAAAGAGACCTGTGTTCACAGCTGTCCCTCCTGCTTCACCGATCATCCCCGACTGTGAACCAGGGGACCACCCAGGATCAGCCCTGCAGCTGGGATATCAGGCAGCACTTGCGGGTGTCCGGGAGCCGCCCCCGAAATGCGGAAGGCTCCCGCACCAGGCGGGAGACTTGGGATGTCTACCACCCTATGCTATCATTTACAGGGGCCAGTTTGGGGTGCGCCCCATGGCTGTGTGCTGCCTGCAGGGTGCTGGGCAGCCTAGACAGGAATGGGGGTGACACCATGTTTTACCGCACCAGGTGACACCAACCCTAGTGACGCCACTAAGGAGAAGGAGGAGGATTCTGGCAGTTTGGAGGCATTGAAGCAGAGAAAGACATACGTCAAACAGTAAGAGATGGTTTTCCATCCCCAGAACCCTTGGGAGTAGTCAGAGGCGGCTCTAGGCTTTGTGAGGCCTTAGGCAAAACTTACACATGAGGCCCCACGGACTGGGACGCTCCGTGATGAGGCCCCTATTCCTCAGGCTGTGGGCAGTATCTGATTTGTCCGTCAGCTCCTAAGCCACAGAGTCCCAGTGGGGGTAGGCGGAGCCGCCGGCGTCAACTTCAGTGATTGAGAACAGGCAAATTAGGCGGCCGAGAGGCCCCTGTGAGTGCGAGGCCTTAGGCGACCGCCTAATTTGCCCAATTTAGAGAGCCGCCTCTGGGAGTAGTACTTGGCTGGGAGGAGGAAGTTCCAGATACTGTAATCCTCAGTCACCCCGAGGAGTCTGCTTCCCCATGCCTCCACAAATTTGCGTTGCATGGGCTCCCTCATGTTTCAAAGACTGCGAAAGGACCCAGGAATACGTGGCGTAAAGGGAAAGGTTCACTATTGGTTGGCAACCCTGCTTGACCACCGTTTTAAGGGGAAAGTCTCAGAACTCATTCCATCCCCACAAAGAGTGCAGAAGATTAAATCTCTTGAGGACACCTTAAAGAGGAGTTTATCGAATGCTTTTCCCAACTCTGGTAGGTTACAGTGTCGTGGAAAACGTAGTTTTGAGATGGAGAGCTTTCCAGTCGACGATCCACTGGCTTACTGGGTCATGAGAATAGTGGCCAGAACTTGCCCAGTATGCTATTGAGCTGCTGGGCTGCCCTGCATCCAGCGTGCTTTCGGAAGGGCATTCAGTGCTGCCGGAGGTTTTGTTACTGATCATAGAACGCGGCTGTCCACAGACTCCCTGGACCTTCTGACTTTTATCAAAATGAATCAGTCCTGGATTACCAGCAGCTATGAAGCCCCTGATGCCGAAGTCGCAGATTAAATGTGTTTTTGGGATGGGGAATCTCTGCAGGACTTCTAGGCTGCCTAGTGTTGTGGGTGTTGATTTCATCTGGAAGAATGTTTTTGGTGTAGGTTTCATGGGCACAATTAAAACCCAAAGAACAATTTTTCCACACAGTTTGATAGGGACTGTATTTTTTTTCCCGCTGCAGCAGATGGGGCAGCGAAATTTGCCAGTTATAGTCTACAGCTGGTGGTGTACTGCTGGCAGATGTGCTGAAAGCACCTGGGACACCCTGCGCTATACCATCATCCCTGTCAGTGGAGGCTGCTGAGAGGTCTTGAGGTATAGCAGCGACAGACTGAGGTGAGTAAGGAGGAGGGACAGATTTGTGCCCCTTTTGTGTGGCTTTTAGGTGCTCTTGCCAATGGGCTGAGTGATGAGAGGTTAAATGCCTTGTAAAGCATGTGGTAACCAAATGGTTGGTGTTTTTGCCATGCTTGATGCGCTTGAGACAAAGTTTGCAAATAGCAACAGTGCAATTGGCTGCACAAGTACTAATAAAGGCCCAGACAGCTGAGCTGTTGGAAGGGGGCCTGGAGATAACAGCTCCACAATGTGATGGAATAGGATGGCTGCTCTCTACTCTTCCATGATGGCTGCCTCGTTGGGGTTGTGCCTCCCCCTCACTTTCCTCCTCTGCTCTATCCGCAACCCAAGTTGAGTCAGTGACCTCATCATCATCATCTCCTCTATCCTCATTACCACTGGAGACAACTTGGCAATATGCTGTGGCTGGGGGAACAAGATTGGCAATTTGTGTACCAGTGTTCTCCCCTCTCTGTAGGCTCATGTTCCTGCCTGCAGTCAGAACCAACATCTGAATCGAGTAATGGCTGTGCATCATCAAGGAGCAAGTGTCTGATGCTGTGTTCAAATATCTCCGCTGACTCCTCCATGCCTAATGCTGGGGCTATGGCAGGAATAGCTGTGAACAAGAAGGCAGGTTTTGCCACTCTGGCATCTGCAGGGTACTGCGCACTAGTCTCTGCTTGGGTGATGAAGGATCAGGAGGATGAGGCGATTTAGTAAGCCAGTCCACCACCTCCTCTGCATGCTGTGGCTGGATAGCATGGGCAACATCACTAAACAGAGGAAATTTTGCCCTGCCTGGGGACTGACCATGTCCACCTTTTCTGCTGGCCCCCTTACAATGCCATGGGAACATCTGCCTCTCCTTGCTGTCCTCCCAGACATGATGGGGGGAGTGGGGGGTGCTTATTAACAAAATGTAATAAAGATGTGTAAATGTGTACGTGGATGCACTTTAATCAATGGAAAGTGGTGTTTGGTGCACATTAATTTGAGTATTCATGACACAGACAGACTCCACGGATACACTATAATATACTGCAATATATTGCGTCAAAGTTGCAGTAACGCACAGAACTATATGGCATTAAACTTGCAGTAAAGCAATTAAATATATGGCGTCAAACGTGCAGTAATGCACAGAACTATATAGTGTTAAACTTACAGTAATACACAGAACTATATGGCATTAAACTTACAGTAATGCACAGAACCATACGGCGTTAAACTTGCAGTAATGCACAGAACTATATGGCGTTAAACTTGCAGTAACACAATGAAATATATGGCGTTAAACTTGCAGTAACGCAAAGAACTATATGGCATTAAATTTGCAGTAATGCACAGAACTATATGGCGTTAAACTTGCAGTAATGCACAGAACTATGGCGTTAAACTTGCAGTAATGCACAGAACTATATGTCATTAAACTTGCAGTAACACAATGAAATATAAGGCGTTAAACGTGCAGTAACGCACAGAACTATATGGCATTAAATTTGCAGTAAGGCACAGAACTATATGGCGTTAAACTTGCAGTAATGCACAGAACTATGGCGTTAAACTTGCAGTAATGCACAGAACTATATGTCATTAAACTTGCAGTAACACAATGAAATATAAGGCGTTAAACTTGCAGTAACGCACAGAACTATATGGCATTAAATTTGCAGTAAGGCACAGAACTATATGGCGTTAAACTTGCAGTAACGCACAGAACTATATGTCATTAAACTTGCAGTGACACAATTAAATATATGGCAATAAACTTGAAGTAACGCACAGAACTATATGGATGGTGTGAAACTTGCAGTAACGCAATGAACTACACGGCGGTAAACTTGCCGTAATGCACAGAACTTTACGGCGTTAAACTTACAGTACCGCAATAAAATGTACTGTGTTAAACGGTCACTACACTCACACTGACTGAACTATCCCTACATTCACACTAATGTAAGGTGAATGGTGTTCACTACACTCACAATGACTAAACTATTCCTACATTGACACTAATGTGAAGATGAATGGTCGCCCTTCACTCACAATGACTGAACTATCCCTACATTCACACTAATGTAAAGATGAATGGTCGCACTACACTCACACTGAACTATCCCTAGATGCACACTAAACTGATATTCTACACTGACAATAGAATCAGAATAGAACACTATAGCACACTGTCTAATAACACTGAACAGAGCCCTGTTGCATCTCTCTCCACGCTGCTATCACGCTACAAATGGCCGCTATGGTAAGAATACTTTTATAAGAGCAATGAGCCATGATTGGATACAGTCATCATGACAGCGTCCAATCATGGCTCTGACAGTGCTCTGTGCCCTGATTGGGTGAAGCTTTCATTGCTTCAGCCAATCAGGGCTTTCAATGCACTGTGTGGCGGCGCAGTGTATTGTGGTTGTTCGGCGGGCTGAACAAATGGTCGAATGACCCTATAATTAAGTTGTACAGAGAACTTCCAAACAGCCGATGTTCGGCCCGAACTTATGCTCGGGCCGAACCATTCGTCCATCCTTAGTGCTGACGCTGCTAAACTTATCAAGGGCTTCCGAGCTGCAACAGTCACAAAAAGGTTATCAACACAGCATCCTGTTGCTTCTGAATTATTTAATTCTGTCACTAAGCAAAATAGAACTGAATAAATAAACAATAAGATTTGCATTTCTAAGTAAATCCATATGCTAACAATGAGAGAGCCTTGGAGAGACATTATTTTCCCCATATATTCATTAGTTATTATTTCAAGGCTTTTGCACTTTACCTTTGCTTCAGCCTTCTTCATGTGGAATACAGAGCTAGCCTTGCTACTACCAATTTCCTTTCCACAGCTAGCTGGGTATATGACAACAAATTTTCCATACAATGGCCGGGAAAGTTGGGTAACTTTATAATTCAGTCCAGTTTAGCTGATTTGCCTAAATGTAGCGATCCCTGAATCTGATCAATCTTGACAAGTGAAAAGCTCTGACAATCCCAGCTATTCAGCATTAGATGGTATCCGTTAGCCTTGAAAATTGTTAGCACACCATACACAGCCTGTTTGTTGGAAGATTAGGTCTAAACTATATCCGATAATCATACTGAACAATGGCGTGACATGCTTGTGCACTGAGCATCAGCAGATTCTCCTACAGTCTCCATTGGCAATGTATGTGTCTGAGTGACATCACTGGACAATAATCAAAAGACAGGAGCAGTGTGCTGTCACCCTTCAACACAGGGGTGCTCAACCGATGGCCTGGAGACCAGTCCTCTGATGCGGCCCACAACCTCCCACTCTGGGATGGCGGGTCGGCAAGCCCAGATCGTGGGTTGCCAACCCGCCGTTTCAGAGCATCAGAGTGAATGGAGCTAATGCCAGAGAAAGCAAGCTGCTGCGGAAGGAGCAGGAGCCGCTCCTGTCCCATGCGAAGTGCATTTGGTATCACTCCACCTGGGACTGGAACCTTTCTAACAGCCCAGCGATGCCAGCAGGAGCTGAAAAATAAAAAGTCAGTTTATTAAGCATCACAGTTTAGCAATAGGGGAATAGTTTTGCAAGGGGCATATAAGAGAATTAATTAAAAAAAAAGATTTATTAGGCTGCTTTCATATTGATGTGACAGGGAGGCCGCACAGGTCTCTAGAGCATGGGGTGGGGTTGCAATTGCGACCTCTGACGCTACACCAGTGGTTGGATATCTCAACCATGGGGTTTTACTATGGGGTTTTACTGCCCCCCCAAAACCGCCCTTAGTAAGTAAGCCCTTACTGTCCTGAGACCCTATATGGCTTCTTTCACACTGATGCGCTGTGGTTTACACTCACCGCGGATACAACACAGTGCCTTGCAGCTTTCCTGCAGGTTAGCTGCACTGAGCCATAGACTTCTATTATATCCTGCTGGTTGCCCTGAATGCAGGAGTTTTTGTGCCCTTTAAGAAAGCGCACCACACCTGCAAGATATAATAGATGTCTATGACTAGAGATGGGCCGAAACACCCGAACAGAGAAAAAGTTCTGACTCAAACGGCGAACCCTATTAAAGTCTATGGGACCCAAACTTGAAAAATCTAAATTCCTAATTTTTAAGGCTTATATGCAAATAATTGGCCATAAAAAGGATACAGTGGCCTGGGTACTGCCCTCGGGGACATGTATCAATGCAAAAATTTGTTTGTAAAAAGATAATTTTTATAGGAGTAGTGATTTTAATTATGCTTAAAGTGCAACAATAAAAAAGAAAAAAATTCCTTTAAATATAGTGCCTGGGGGATCCTCTTAGTCTGCCTGTAAAGTGGTGCATCTGTAGCATGTACAGAGCATGCTGCAGCAAAAATTAAAATTCTAAAGAAAAAAAAAAAGAATGAAATTACGTTTAAATTGCCTGAAAAACAATACCATTGCCGGCAATAGAAAAATGTTTTAAAAAAATGGTGTGGGGTCCCGCCAATTTTTTTTTAAATGGCGCGGGACCTCCCCAAAATCCAAAATCCATACCAGACCCTTATCCGAGCATGCAGCCTGGCAGGCCGTCCATACCAGGCCACATGCCCTCAACATGGGGCTGTGGGTACTTTGGGGCTCTGCCCCCCCACCCCAAAGCACCTTGTTCCGATGTTGATGTTAACAAGGGCCTCATCCCCACAACCCAGGGCTGTGGTTGTGGGGGTCTGCGGGCAGGGGGCTTATCAGAATCTGAAAGCCCCCTTTAACAAGGGGGCCCCCAGATTCTGCCCCCCATCTGAATGAGTATAGAGTACATAGTACCCCTACCCATTCACTACAAAAGTGTCAAAAAGTAATAAAATTTAATAGAAAAATTAATTCAGTGTAGCGCAGCAGTAAGAAACAGTCCACAAAGTCCCATAAGGATGTGATCACATACACATCCAATAATGTTATCAGTGAAGTCCTCCATGAATGTGCGCTTATCTACTTCAAAGCATCCAGTGCCTAATATTCATGCAGTGTGATTATCCATCACAGAGCAAAGTGCCTGCTCACCTCCATACAGATCAAAGACAGCTTAACTCCTCACAACCCAGATAAATGGCTCCACTCCTCCTCTCCTCCTCGGCGGGATATAAACTTCCGTCCTCACAGGTCCCCACAGATTATATATGTACCAAAGCAGAAGGACAGGCATAGTGTACTACCATATAAACAGTTTTATTAAACCCCGCTTAAAAAGTTGCACTTACAAAAGAATAAATGAAAACACGTTTTTCATGTATCATCCGGCTCACCGCCTCACTCGTCGCGACTCTGTTTAACGTCACAGAGCTCTACTCCTCCCCTAAAAAAGTAATAAAAAACAGAGAGAGAGTTTTTGACAATTCCTTTATTAAAAATTAAAAAAACAAACAGTGTCCCCTGATGTGAATCCATTGTCAATCTCGACGCCCACCACACCCGAATGCACGGCTTGCCATTTGACAGTTTTTATATAGGTAAGGGCAGGGCCACCTGGCGATGTCACTTGGTGACACCACCCCCTAGCATGCACCGGTCGGTTAAAGGGGGCTTCTAGATTCCGATAAGCCCCCCACCTGCATATCCCCACAACCACAGCCCAGGGTTGTGGGGATGAGGCCATTGTCCCCCTGCCCCAAAGCACCCACCCCCAATGTTGGGGGCATGTGGCCTGGTATGGTTTAGGAGGGGGCACTCGCTCGTCCCCCCCTCTTTTCTGGCCTGCCAGGATGCGTGCTCGGATAAGGGTCCAGTATGGATTTTGGGGGGACCTTCATGCCATTTTTTTTCGCTTTATTGCTGGAAACCTTTTTTTTTTATTCAGCTGTCAGCAGGGAAGCCCATTGACAGCTGATGACTCATTGGTTATTAAGGACACGGCGGCCAGCTTCCTGGCCCCATTTCTTAACAACCAGCTATTCACTGTGCCCTGATTGAGCAAAGCTTTGGCCAATCAGGGTTTAGAATGCACTGTGCAGCACACAGTGCATTGCAGGGCGATCTGCGGGGCTTCCCAGCCTGGCTCCTTAACAACCAGCTATGCACTGCACCCTAAATGGGCAAAGCTTTGCCCAGTCAGGGCTTAGAATGCACTGTGCCCTGCAAATTCGGGTGTTCACCAAACGGGCGAAGAGGCGATATTCGGGCCAAACTTTTGCCCGGCCCAAACCATTTGCCCAACTCTATCTATGACAAAAAGCAGCTTACCCGCAGGAAAGCTGCAGTGTGAAAGCAATGTTATAGGGCACTCGAGACACTAATGGCTTATTTACATTTGCGGTGTTGGGGGCAGTAAAATCCCATAGTTGAGATGTGTATTTACCATTCACCCCCAACCACTGGTGTAGCGTGCCCCATGCTCCAGGGGGCCTGATATATGCGTTTAAATACAAAAAATATGTTGTTAATCAATGTTGGCTATATAGTCACATCTTTGTAAGATATTACTTAGTCGTCCAAAACCAACAATGCTTGAGTGCAGATTTAACATCCTTATTTTTTAAGCTGTAGATCAGTGGGTTCAGCAAGGGGACAGCAGCTGTGTTAAAAAGTGAGAAAACTTTGTTGGACTCTATAGTGTTCATTGAAGCTGGTCTTAAGTATTGACAGACAAGGGTCACATAAAGCAGAATCACCACAGTAAGGTGTGATGAGCATGTGTAAAAAGCTTTACGTTTTCCAATCTGGGAGCGAATGTTCTGTATAGTGTGGATAATGAAGACATAAGGGATGAAGGTGAGAATAAACGGAAAAGTGGCCAGAAAAAGTCCACAGATAAAAATCAAAAAATCTGAGAGTGAAGAGTCACTGCAAGAAAGTTTTATTAGAGGGACAATATCACAGAAGAAGTGATTTATTTCCTTTGATTTGTAACAGGTAAACCTTGATATTAAAATAACATGAGGCAAAGATTCTAAGAAACCCAGCACCCAGCATATACCAGACAAAATGCCACAAACTCTACGGCTCATAACCGTCGAGTAACGCAAGGGGTTACAGACAGCAACATAACGATCATAACTCATGGCTGTCAGTATTAGGAGCTCATTACATACTAGAGATGTGAATATGAACATCTGAGCCATACAAGCTTTTACAGAAACTGTGTTATCTCCTGATAGAAAGCTAAAGAGGATCTTGTGTAAGGTGACTGTGCTGGAGGAAATGTCCAAAATGGACAAGTTACATAAAAAGAAGTACATTGGGGTTTGGAGCTGAGTATTTAGACAGACCAGAGTGAGAATGGTTGCATTTCCACCAAGGATGACCAGATAAATCAGAAGAACCAAGAGGAAGATTGGAACTTGAAGGCTCGAAGCCTCAGAAATTCCCTTAATGATAAAATAGGTCAGCATTGTCTGATTTGTTAGATACATTGAGCTAAGAAATTGCCTACTAAATTTGGAAAGAAGTCATAAACCCAGTAATTTACAAATTCTAAACATGTGCATTTAAGAAATGTTAATGTCATTACTTCCATCAAATGATTTGGGGTTAGCAGAACATTTCATGTATTTGAGTGCTTTTTGTCTCCTTTTAGCCTTCCTTGCTGTTACACATTTCTGTTTTATTGCATGTGGGCTTCCAACTTTCAGGAACTGATAAGGGCCTAAAAACCAGAAAAATGTTATTGGGTTTTCAAAAATACAATATTCAAAAAGAAATCTTGTACCAAGCATTACATAAATAAGCGTTACAGGTTGGTAAGGCATAGAAACTAGTTATGGCACACATAAACAAGAATATAAAACAGGTAGGGATCCACTTAAGACAGTATAATGTGCAGAGGGTGTGGACATGGTCCCATGTTAAGCATGTACTAGACCTATTTACTTTCAGTTTATTAAGGTGGGAGGCAATAAATTGGTAAACTAGTCCATATGTAGTCAGGTGAAGCATGTCTAGATGGAGCTTTTGACACCCGTGAGTAATTGCCTTGACCTAAATATGCAGGGTGTTAGGTTAGGCTTGCCTCCCTGTATATGCTTAGTAGACAATGGTTGTGTATTTTGTGCTGTATCTAATAAAACTGTGATTCTGGATAAACAGTAAATGAAGGGTGCATCAAGTTATAATTTGATTGTCTACTATTACTCTCCTTTATATGAAATTAACATTTGAAGGACAAAATGATGGTATTATTTTATTGATAGTTTTTTGTTTTCTTCAGTTCTCCTCATTATTACCTGCCTAGTTGCACGGTCTTGATTCTTTTCATGTCCTACTTTATGGAAGATCAGGCAGAAAAAATAGCGTGCACAGATACTTGCCAGGAAACAGAAGGTTGATTCATGTATAAGGCTTAGAACATCAGAAGGGATCTCAAAAATCTTTGACCATTTTCTGACTGGCATTTGTGCAAACTATAGCTTCTTCCTCATTTCACAGTGCTTCACTGGCCAGGCATGGCCGTGGTCCTACACATGAATGGTGAGCAGCATCCCCAGCAGTAGGCAGTGGATATTTAGTATAATTTTTTCTTACTTCAGAGTAGTTGGGTGGTGATAGCTTGCTCTTCTGTGGCCTGCAAAGCTCAAAGTGCAATATTCAGGTTGTTTTAAATGCTTTATATTACAAAATGTATCTGTGTCATAAAACAAAGGTATTCAATATTTATTTGACCATAATGCGTAGAAGAATAATTTTCATGGCGCTATACACGATTAAGATTCTTGATTTTTGAGTAAGTGACTGTATCCTGTTTAATGAAAGCAATGCTGTATGTCACAGTACTTGAGGTGCAGCCTTTTAGGTCTTCATAGCCTACCTTATGATATTATGATTTCCCAATTCTAAACACCCTGGACTTCCTAAAAGGTATAAGGACACACAAGAAGCCCAGACTAGCCTTGGACAGTTTGGTAAATTATAAGCACTTACAGTATTTCACAAAAGTGAGTACACCCCTTATATTTTTGTAAATATTTTATTATATCTTACTTAGTTGATGGTAGATCTAATGGAGATGATACAATCGAGCTGTATAGTGTACAGTCAGTCTTAGGCTGTTAAATGAAAATGTGTGTATATATACAGTGTATATATATATATATATATATATATATATATATATATATATATATAATCTCACAAAAGTGAATACATCCCTCACATTTTTGTAAATATTTTATTATTTTATTATATCTATTCATGTGACAACAGTGAAGAAATGACACTTTGGTACAATGTAAAGTAGTGAGTGTACAGCTTGTATGACAGTGTAAATATGCTGTCCCCTTAAAATAACACAACACACAGTCATTAATGTCTAAACCACTGGCAACAAAGGTGAGTACACCCCTAAGTGAAAATGTCCAAATTGGGCCCAATGTGTCAATATTTTGTGTGGCCACCATTATTTTCCAGCACTGCCTTAACCCTCTTGGGCATGGAGTTCACCAGAGCTTCACAGGTTGCCACTGGAGTCCTCTTCCACTCCTCCATGATGACATCACAGAGCTGGTGGATGTTAGAGACCTTGCACTCCTCCACCTACTGTTTGAGGATGCCCCACAGATGCTCAATAGGGTTTAGGTCTGGAGACATGTTTGGCCAATCCATCACCTTTACCCTCAGCTTCTTTGGCAAGGCAGTGGTCGTCTTGGAGGTGTGTTTGGGATTGTTAACATGTTGGAATACTGCCCTGCGGCCCAGTCTCTGAAGGGAGGGGATCATGCTCGGCTTCAGTATGTCACAGTACATGTTGGCATTCATGGTTCCCTCAATGAACTGTAGCTCCCCAGTGCTGGCAGCACTCATGCAGCCCCAGACCATGACACTCCCACCACCATGCTTGACTGTAGGCAAGACACACTTGTCTTTGTACTCCTCACCTGGTTGCAGCCAGACACGCTTGACACCATCTGAACCAAATAAGTTTATCTTCTCATCAGACCACAGGACATGGTTTCAGTAATCCATGTCCTTAGTCTGCTTGTCTTCAGCAAACTGTTTTCTGGCTTTTTTGTGCATCATTTTTAGAAGAAAATTTAACACACACTGCTCCCCATTCACACCTGAGACCTTGTAACACTAACGGGTCACATGACATCTGTGAGGGAAAATGGCAAATTGGCCAATTTGGACATTTTTACTTAGGGGTGTACTCACTTTTGTTTCCAGCGGTTTAGACATTAATGGCTGTGAGTTGAGTTATTTTGAGGGGACAGCAAATTGACCATGTTATAAAAGCTGTACACTCGCTACTTTACATTGTAGCAAAGTGTAATTTCTTCAGAGTTGTCACATGAAAAGGTATAATAAAATATTTACAAAAATGTGAGGGATGTACTCACTTTTGTGAGATACTGTATGTGCTGCTGTACAATTTAGGAGGGGCAACCTACAAGTAAGCTTTGTTTTCAGTAACTTCTAAGTATGTCCCAATGTCTCTACTTACATAGATTAAAAAAGTAGGCCTTCACGTGCAGAGAGACTGCAGTTGTTAGCTTCCACATACTTTATGTTTGCAACTGTATGCCAGTAAGGCCTCTGTCTGTGTATTTTAAAAGTACTGAATTGAAGAGCTGATTTATTATTATTATTATTATTATTATTATTATACAGGATTTATATAGCACCAACAGTTTATGCTGCGCTTTACAACTTGTGGGTAGACAGTACAAATACAATAAACTTTAATACAGTAGGAATCAGAGGGCCCTGCTCCTTAGAGCTTACAATCTAAGAGGGAAGGTCAAGAGATACAAGGGGTAATAACTGTGGAGGATGTGCTGATGGAGAAGATAAATGTACAGTTGTTAGGTGGGGGCTAGATAGGCTTCTCTGAAGAGATGAGTTTTCAGGGATCGTCTGAAAGTGGATAAAAGTAAGAGAAAAAACGACAGATTGGGGTAGTGCATTCCAGAGGATGGGAGAGGCTCTGGAGAAGTCCTGAAGACGAGCATGGGACGAGGTGACAAGGGAGTTTGAGAGCAAGAGGTCTTGGCAGGAGTGAAGAGAACGATTAGGTTGGTATTTTGAGACTAGGTTAGTGATGTAGCTGGGGGCCAGGTTGTGGATGGCTTTGTAAGTTGTAGTTAGTATCTTGAATTTAATTCCTTGGCTGAGTGGCAGCCAATGGAGGAATTGGCAGAGGGGTATAGCAGACGCTGAGCGGTTTGTGAGGTGGATAAGCCTGGCAGCAGCGTTCATGATGGACTGATGGACTGAAGTGGGGATAGCCTATTTAGAGGTAAGCCAACGAGGAGGGAGTTACAGTAGTCGAGGCAGGAGATGACCAGGATTAGAATCTTTGTGGTGACATTGGTTAGGAAGGGGCGTATCTTGGAGATGATGCGGAAGTTGAGGCAGCAAATTTTGGATAGCGATATGATGTGGGACCGAAAGGTTATTTTAGAGTCCAGGATTACACCTAGGACCTTGGCGTGGGGAAAGAGAGATCAGGGGAAGTGGCACTTGAGGGAGGAAATATCATGAGCTTGGCATTGGATGGGTTGAGTTTGAGGAAGTGATGTGACATCCAGGCTGATATGTCTGCTAGCAAGTTGGTGATGCGTGAGAAGACAGATGGAGAGAGCTGGGGGGTGGAGAGATAGATTTGGGTGTCATCAGTGTAGAGATGATATTGAAAGCCATGGGAGGCAATCAACTGACCCAGGGAGGTGGTGTAAATTGAGAAAAGAAGAGAACCTTGGGAGACCCCAACGGTGAAATGAAGAGGAGAGGAGGAAGTAGAGTTATGACACTGAAGGAGCGGTGGGATAGGTAGGATGAGAACCAGCGAAGAGTACAGTCACGGAGACCAAAGGAGTGGAGTTTATTGAGGAGGTGGGGGTGGTCCACTGTGTCAAAGGCAGAAGAGAGATCCAGGAGTAGTACAGAATAGTGTCCGCTGGTTTTAGCCATTAGTAGGTCATTTGAGTGTTTAAGGAGAGCAGTTTCCGTGGAGTGTTGAGGGCGAAATCCCGACTGAAGGGGATCAAGAAGTTTGTTCATGGTTAGATGGTTGCTCAGTCGGTTGTAGACCAGTCTTTCAGGAAGTTTGGAGGAGAAGGCGAATAAGGAGATGGGATGTAGGTTGTTAAGATTGGTGGGGTCCAGTGAGGGCTTTTTAAGTATGGGGGTGACTAGCGCATGTTTTAAAGAGTTTGGGAAGATGCCACAAGAGAGGGAGAGGTTGAAAATGTGAGTTAGAGAGTGTAGAATCGAGTCAGAGGGTGAGTGTAGCATTTGCGAAGGAGCAGGATCCAGGGGGCAGGTGGTTAGATGAGTGTTAGATAAAAGTTTTGCAACCTCATTAATACTAGCAGGGTTGAATGAGGGAAGTAATGATTGTATCTGTGGACATGGGTTGTTGCGTGGGGGAGGTTCCTGCGCGTTGGAGATCTCCTTCACCCCTCTTCATTTGTGTGAAATACATTAAAACTTTAAAGCCTTGGTGCCCAACCTGCAGACAGAGTGCCCCAGGAATTAGTACTAAAAAAGGGAGCATTGATTGATAAAGGTTTTGTAGATCTCTAAATGTCTCCTGCATGTCTTTAGTCTCCAACAACATGTGTAGAATGTCCCTAGTCTTTGACTCTCCCATGCATTATTTTTCCAGTCCCCGACTATCTCCTGTGAAATGCCAGAAGTCGCTGACAATTCTCTAAAACAGTAGTCACCAAACTGTGGCCCTGGTACCTGATGTGGCCCTTTGCTTGCCTTTATCCGGTCCTTGAGGCATTATTCCTGCCACTGACACCAACAATGGGGCATAATTCCCTCCACTGACAACAAAAATGGGGCACTATTCCTCCCCCTGATACCAAAGATTGGACATCTTTGGTATTGGGTACTGGGCACAGTTCAGCCCCCCTAAAGTTTGAAGGACAGACAATTGGCCCTTTCTTAGGAAAGTTTGGAGACCCCTGCTCTAAAACATCACATACTGTATACTGAATGTTATGTGTGCCTCCCTAGATGTCAGCTGCCACAAATAAAACCTGTTATAACTAACAAGTTGACCACCACTGTTTTAAAGGATTGATCAGCATGCCTAGAAACTGAACATTGGGGAATTGTTTTAAGTAAACAAAAAAGTCTTATTGGTCAGGGTGTCAGCATCAATAGACCTTAACCCAGCTACTGCCTGTTAGAGAAAGTCTACTGGAAAGCTTGAATATTTGTGGCCCCTTGAATCCTGACGCTGCTAAGCGTATTGACATGCATGCTAATGGGATTTATACGCGAAGGACCACATAATGGTTTGTAAAAATGCTCTAAATTCTCCAGCCAGCTGCCTGATTGCACACTTTGTCAGTAAAAAGTACTGTCTAAAGCTGGCCATACACTAGTAGAATTTTTTCAAAATTTTTCATTTTAAAAACTGTTGCTTAATTTTCTACTTGTTAGTGGGAACCAGTGGCGGCTGGTGTACTTTTTTTGGGGGGGGGGGGGGGGGGGTGGCGGCAAACAACCACCTGCCCAGTCGGTTGGCCGGCACCCCGAGCCCACCCTATTTTGAAGCCTATTAGAGCCTCTGGCTCTAATCACGTGCTTCAACCCCCCCCCCCATTGGAATTCATTCATCCAGCACCCTGCATGTAGATTAGGGGGCTGGATACATTGACGGGGGGGGGGGGGGGGGGCAGTGCCCATGCGCCCCTAATGGATGGGCCGCCACTGGTGGGGACAAACCAACATTAATGTTTGATAGCAGGGATGAGAAAATTTGAAGGAACAGAATGGAATTTTTTTTCTTGAATGAGCGAAAATTTACAGTGAATGTAATTTTCATTCTGGAAAGTCAGTTTGTTCCAAAATTGAATGTTAAAAGCTAATTAAATTTTGAAGCACTTTTGAACAACATCTGTCAAGTCATCAAATGCACTAAAAATTTTCATATGAACGCTCAAAAATCAACTAGTTTAAGGCCAGCTTTAGCATAGTGATAATTATGGTGGCATGACGGGAAGAACTATTTAATTGCGCATAAATGAATAAGGACATGTCATTATAAACACTTTTGCTCACCCCGATTACTCGCTTGTCAGCAGTGAATGAGGTATTTCAGGAGAAACTGACCACTTGACTTTCATTGTGAAATTATCATCTGTTTAAGACTGTGGTGTTTTCTGTTTCAGCGTAGGAACCAAAAAAGCTTAAATTCAGCATTTTTAGACTGAAACTCTTTTCTTTATTGAACATTAGTATAGTCCACAGACATGGCTGCATCAGTCAAATGTATATAAATAGGTCTACAGATATAGTAAACAGAATGATAAAAAAAATACGATAAAACACTGTTCCTTTGCAGAAATCACAAAATAATTAAAGCTATGAAAAATACTGCATGCACAGTGGTTATAGTTATAATAGCAGAAAATGTCTTGTTTCTCCAGAGAAGAAACCTCAGTAGAATGAGTCTGGAAATCCCAAGATTAGTTAGGATTTACATTCACAATTAAACAACAGATTTAATTGCTGATACTATTTGTTTTTCATCCCAGTAGATTTGTTATTTACTAATTTTACTAATCATTAATATACTGTAGTTCTGATACTTTTCCCACAGTGATATACAGAAAATAGTGAATTAACCCTAACTACATCTTTTTTATTTGTGGATAGAGTAGGTACAGTAAGAGGTAGACCTATCAGGTTTTAAATGCGGTTTGCATCTCAAAAGAAGGGAATTAAAGGAGAAGTATGGGAACACAAACATAGGTAGTACATGCTACCCTCATATCTGCAATGCATTTCTTTCTTTCCCCAGTCCTTTAGTTTTTGCAGAATAGTCTTTTGAAGATCCCAGAATCAACCTCTAATGCCGCATACACACGAGCGGACTTTCCGGCAGAAAAGGGCCGACGGAACAAATCTGTCGGACATTCCAATCGTTTGTGGGCTTCATCGGACCTTTTCTGTCGAAAAATCTGACTTGCCTTAGAAATAGAACATGTTTCAAATCTTTCCGACTTACTCGATTCCTATTGAAAAAAACGCTCGTCTGTATGCTAGTCTGATGGACCGAAAACGACGCAAGGGCAGCTATTGGCTACTAGCTATTGAACTTCTTTTTCTAGTCTGGTCGTAGGTCATCATGTTCGAAACGATCTGACTTTGGTGGGATCGTGTGTAGGCAAGTCCGTTTCATCGGAACTCCGTCAGAACTCCATTGAAAAGTCTTTCGGAGTTCAGTCCGACGAGAAGTCCGCTCATGTGTACGCGGCATAGCAGTTCTTTCTCAGTTCAAAAGTTTCCAGGGGGTGGAAACATCTCCACAATCCAGACCCTCCTTCACTCGCTCCCTGTGGGTGTGTTTGGTGAAGAGGTGCACACCCAGGCTGCTATCTAGAACTAGCACATTCTTCACGTGCCTCTATTTCCATGGCAGCATGTCCCCAGCTAAAACCCGGAAGCAGAGACAGTGTGATACAAGTGAAGTCTCCTCATCTTTCTCTGGCTGTTATTTGCAAGCTCTTTGCTGCAAGACTCCAGGAGAAGAACACCGTTCCCCTGGGCTTTGATGTTCCTTCCTGTGTCCTCCGAATTCCCCCCCCCTCACTCGTTCAAAGTTCATGTCAGTGTCCCCTCCAGCCGATAGGGGGAGGGGGGAGAGTCACTTCTCATGTTCAGCAATAAACACGGGTAATCTCTCTACACACACAGCACTTTGTTATATCAGAAGAGGAGACATGGTGAGGAGCATAGTGACCTGCACCCTGTGTCTGTTCTCTGAAATGTACACAGTGCTATGTGTAGAGAGCATACCTGTGTACAGTACATAGGAGAGAAGACTGACAACTCCCCCATATCTAAAGTGATCCCCGATATGTCCCCAGAGTCTCCTTTATTTACATACAAATCATCCCTCTGTCACTGTACTCCTATGTTCCATCCCCATCCCTGTACGGCAATTATTGGCACTGTACGGCACGTGATGACTCTGACGGCATGTGATGGCACTGTACGGCATGTGATGGCTCTGTACAGCATGTGATGGCACTGTGCGGCATGTGATGGCTCTGTACAGCATGTGATGGCACTGTACGGCATGTGATGGCTCTGTACAGCATGTGATGGCACTGTGCGGCATGTGATGGCTCTGTACAGCATGTGATGGCACTGTACGGCATGTGATGGCTCTGTACAGCATGTGATGGCACTGTGCGGCATGTGATGGCACTGTACAACATGTAATGACACTGTACGGCATGTGATGAGTCTGTGTGGCATGTGATGGCACTGTACAGCATGTGATGACTCTGTACGGCATGTGATGACACTGTACAGCATGTGATGGCACTGTACAGCATGTGATGGCACTGTACGGCATGTGATGACTCTGCACGGCATGTGATGGCTCTGCACGGCATGTGATGGACCTGTACAACATGTAATGACACTGTATGGCATGTGATGGCACTGTACAACATGTAATGACACTATATGGCATGTGATGGCACTGTACAACATGTAATGACACTGTACAGCATGTGATGGCACTGTACAACATGTAATGACACTGTATGGCATGTGATGGCACTGTACAACATGTAATGACACTGTACAGAATGTGATGGCACTGTACGGCATGTGATGGCACTGTACAACATGTAATGACACTGTACAGCATGTGATGAGTCTGTGGGGCATGTGATGACTCTGTACAGCATGTGATGACACTGTACGGCATGTGATGACACTGTAAGGCATGTGATGACACTGTACGGCATGTGATGACACTGTAGGGCATGTGATGACACTGTACGGCATGTGATGACACTGTAAGGCATGTGATGACACTGTACGGCATGTGATGACTCTGTGCGGCCCGTGATGACACTGTACGACATGTAATGATTCTGTATGGCATGTGATGACTCTGCGCGGCATGTGATGGCACTGTACAACATGTAATGACACGCAACGGCACATAATGGCTCTGTACAGCATGTGATGGCACTGTATGGCATGTGATGGCTCTGTACAGCATGTGATGGCACTGTGCGGCATGTGATGGCACTGTGCAGCATGTGATGGCACTGTACAACATGTAATGACACTGTACGGCATGTGATGAGTCTGTGTGGCATGTGATGGCACTGTACAGCATGTGATGACTCTGTACGGCATGTGATGACACTGTACAGCATGTGATGGCACTGTACAGCATGTGATGGCACTGTACGGCATGTGATGACTCTGCACGGCATGTGATGGCTCTGCACGGCATATGATGGACCTGTACAACATGTAATGACACTGTACAACATGTAATGACACTGTATGGCATGTGATGGCACTGTACAACATGTAATGACACTGTATGGCATGTGATGGCACTGTACAACATGTAATGACACTGTACAGCATGTGATGGCACTGTACAACATGTAATGACACTGTATGGCATGTGATGGCACTGTACAACATGTAATGACACTGTACAGAATGTGATGGCACTGTACGGCATGTGATGGCACTGTACAACATGTAATGACACTGTACAGCATGTGATGAGTCTGTGGGGCATGTGATGACTCTGTACAGCATGTGATGACACTGTACGGCATGTGATGACACTGTAAGGCATGTGATGACACTGTAAGGCATGTGATGACACTGTACGACATGTAATGACTCTGTATGGCATGTGATGACTCTGCGCGGCATGTGATGGCACTGTACAACATGTAATGACACGCAACGGCACATAATGGCTCTGTATGGCATGTGATGGCACTATACAGCATGTGATCCTGTAATAATCTATTTACAATGAAGGGAACATTATTGCTATAGGGGTACAAGGTAATACACCATTATGGGGGAGCAAAGCTATATCCATGTCTGAGGAGCTCTGGGCTTCAGTATGAAAATATAAGTAGATGTGAATGGAAGGTTTCATTGTCTCATAAAAAACCAGATAGTCAATAAAAGGATTCATTCACAATGTTAGCTCTGATTTTATTTAATTTTACTATAGCAGTAATGCATGGAATGCCTGTGTGCTGTCACATCCATATGTGTATTCTGCTTTACAAATATATATATAGAGAGAAGGGAGGGGAAGCAGCTATGTTCTGTGAAGTCTCGGTAGCGAGCAGAGAGAGGACATCAATCAAGCAAGATGACAGGAAAGTGGGTGGATCCAGACTCCAGAGCCAGACCATTGTTGGTATTACGCTGTATGAAAGTCTGTAGCCCCTCCCACAGGTATTTAGCGCAATTTTTTTTTTTTTGTAAATTTTTTATTTGCAAAGAAATATGATAACAGAAGCAAACATACAGTATATCAGTACATCAGACAAGGCAATTTTTGTTCTTGCTATAAATACAGCTCGACTGGACGGATCTTATAAATCAAACAATTAAGCATAACTGGTCATGGAAACCTGTGTATTCCTGGTCTGGATAACCGATCCTTAGATTAGGGAGCTCACTGTTTCCCATAAAGTATCAGAGGCCACTGTGTAGAAGTTAATGTGGGAAAGATTACGACCTGTAAGTCGTCATTCCTAACGAGAAGATAAATGAGCATATTCGTATCAATGAAAGTTAAAAAAAACAAAAAAAAAAACAGAGAACAAAGAAGAAGAAAAGAAAGGTGTTGGGGGGGAAGTATTGGAAAAGAAAAAAAGAGGGGGGGGAGCTCCTCCTCCAGCCTCTCCTTTAGTTACTCAGAGTTCAACCCGTGTTTCCTAATTACTAGGTGCTAATGCCGTCAGTTTTGCATACTCCTCGGAGTAGACAAATTTGAGCCAATAGAACCACTTCTTGAGGAACTGTTCCCTGAATCCCCTATCAGTTGCTACAAGGTCCTCCATTTTGTGGATATCAGCTATCCTTTTCAGCCAGACTGCTACCCCGGGGGGCTCTGTCCGCTTCCAGAACAGGGGGATGTAACCAGTAGGGGCAGGATTGATTTCCTGTAAGCCTTGCTCGGTATTTCATGGTGGTGTATTAAAAAGAACTCAGGAGTCTTGGGCAGCTCACGGTCTGTGAACTTCTGAGTGATGCGGTGAACCTCTGTCCAGAAGGGGGAGATGAACCTACAAGACCAGAAGATATGGAGAAGGGTACCCACCTCCTCTCCACATCTCCAACAGAGGTCTGAGCTCTGAGGAAACATCTGGTGCAACCTGACCGGGGTGTAGTACCATTGTGACAAAACCTTAAACCCTGCCTCCTGTTGGTTGGCACTTATCGATGTTTTATATGTAAAGAGAATTATTCGCTCCATGATTTTAACAGAATGGGGGCACTTCTGAGAGGGCTGGAAAGATTTTTAGATATCAGCAGCTCACATAGAATAGATGTAAGCAAAAAAAAGGAAACCCATACTTTTCTTTTAACTTTCTATTCTGACAACGGTCATCTGGACAGGAAGTGAAGGGAAATCTCCCCCTATGGGCAATAAAATCCTGACAGATTCTAAACCTGTGATTTCATTGTTGCCTTTCACCATTGGCAGGCTTACCTTCACATCCTATTCTGTCTAACACAATAAAAAGACAAGTAGCAAAGGAATTTTCCTTCATTTTATGTTCTCTTACATCAATTAAATAGGCAAAGTGCAAGAAGAAATCATTCAAATGAGACAAAGACAGCAATAAAAGATTAAAAAACACACAAGCAGGGAAAGTGCAACACCAGTGTTTGTAGAGTACAGAAGGGATTGTAATGAAATCTTATTAGAATGGAAAAAAATAACCAATGCGTTTCAAAGGTTAAGCACTTCCCTCTCGTTAGGGCTTTAATGCTGTATAACCTCCATAGGACTGGACTCAAGAAAATGATTTATGTGGCACTTACTATACAGCAAGGATATGCAATTAGCGGACATCCAGCTGTTGCAGAACTGCAAGTCCCATGAGGCATAGCAAGACTCTGACAGCCACAAGCATGACACCCAGAGGCAGAGGCATGATGGGACTTGTAGTTTTGCAACAGCTGGAGGTCCGGTAATTGCATATCCCTGCTATACAGTATGTGAAGTGTAGGGTTAGTTTAGTCTAATGTAAAATAAAAATGTTCAATCATGCCCTTGGTAGGAATAAAGGACTTGTAGGGCTTTATGTAATAGTGACATATAGTGTATGGTATAATTGCACTACTAAGGCATTCATTTCAATGAAGCAGAGTAGGTTTCATGGTGTAACTCTTGCCTATTAATTATAACGTCAAAGGGAGCTCTGCTGTAGCTCTCATTTTTACTTTGCTTGATAACAAAATAGGGTAGGAGAGGGAGCAAGAGAAGGCACATTAGAGAAAATTTAAAGGGTAACTCCACTTTCGTGGAAAAAAAAAAAACAAATAAAGAAAAAATAATATAGCGTATACAATTTGCGACACAAGTCATATTGTAATTGAATGTTATTAAAAATTACCTTTCCTTTGCAATCTGCAGCTGCTGTAATTTTCTGAAAATGCAACACAAGAATGTGTACAGAACACCCCTAAGAAACATAATTTCCTGCTTGTATGATTGGCTCACTGATTTTTCCAGAAGTCTGCCTAAGATACCAGTCAGATTTCAGACATCCCCTGGAACAAAAATGTCATTTTTGGTGAGATACTCCCAAAAGGAACACGTCTAAAGGGATGCAGGCTCAGCAGCTTTCCTCAATAGTCTCCCGCAGGCGCACAGCTGGTTGATAATTATGAAACCACTCCCATGAGGGTGCTTTCACACTCACAGCGCCCGGGCGTCGGCGGTAAAGCGGCGATATTTTTACTGTCCTTTTTGCGGCACTATTCCGCCGCTAGCGGGGCGGTTTTAACCCTCGATAGCATCCGAAAAGGGGTTAAATCTGCCCACAAAATGCTGCTGCAGCGCTGCTTTGCCGGCAGTATGGCAGCACTGCCCCATTGATTTCAATGGGCAGGAGCGGTGGAGGAGCGGTGGAGGAGCGGTGTATACACCGCTCCAAAGGGGCTGCTGGCAGGACTTTTTGTGATGCCCTGCCAGCGCAGCGCTCCAGTGTGAAAGCACTCGGGCTTTTACACTGGGATTGCAGCTGAGGCTTTTTTCAGGCGATATGCAGGTGATATTTTTTTTTTGCAACAAAAGTGGAGTTACGCTTAAGAGCCCTTTCACACTGAAAGCGCCCAGTGTGAAAGCGGTGCTTTGCTGTCGTTTTAGTGGCACTATCCGGCCGCTAGCGGGGCGGTTTTAACCCCTGCTAGCAGCCGAAAAAGGGTTAAGACCGCCCGCAAAACGCTGCTTTGCCGGCGGATCATTGGCGCTGCCCATTGATTTCAATGGGCAGGGGCGCTCCTACAGCGCTGCAAAGAAGCTGCTTGAAGGACTTTTTGTGGCGCCCTGCCGGCGCAGGGCCCTATTGTGAAAGCACTCGGGCTTTCACACAGGGATTGCAACTGAGGCTTTTTTCAGGTGCTTTACAGGCGCTATTATTAGTGCTAACACTCCTGAAAAGCGCCTCCAGTGTGAAAGGAGTCTTAAAGGAGATTGGAGTGATTCGATGACTTGACTATTTGATTGCAAAGACAAACAACTGTGACATTTGTTATTCACGGCATGCCTTGAATGCAACTATTTTGGGAAACATTTAAATCGATCATTTTAGTTCAAGTAAAAAAAAAAAAAAAAAAAAAGGAAGGAAAGGGAACGGAAGAGAAAAGAGTAATAAATATTTGCACAAAAGATTTTACATAAGCAACAGCAAAATAAAAAGGATTTAAAGTTTTACTAAACCCACAACAGTAATATCAGTCTGTATATGCAGTAAAGCATGCTTGCTATACTGAACCTAAGGGGTTAATCCTCTGCATTGAGTAAAAATGCTGTGTGATCCTGTCTTCTCTGATCCTTCTTTCACAGTCCCCAACCCATCTCCTGATAGAACAGAGGCTGGGGTCTAGCTACACATGCTAAGAGCTAGAGAGTTTTTTTTCTTGGGAGAGTGCATGTGACCAGCACAGGGCAAATCAGCACTGTGCAGACAGAGGGTCAGGGGTCCTGCAGGACAGTCAGAGCAGAATGAAAACTCCCCCTACAGGTTTTAACCAGACACTGATTGAAGTCACAAGACTGCTCTAAAAAAACCCACACTGGACTACATTGAAAACACATAAAAAACAAATGCAAATGCATATGCAAAAATGCTGAGATTGTGATGTGAATAAGCCCTTAGTCATTGTAGGCCACTACTCCCCAGATGTGTATCCCTCAAACTACTCTCCAGGATGTTTATGGTGTGACCATTTATGTCAGGGCCTCATTAGAGGTCCTTAGAAGACCCCAGCTAAGTAAGGCTTATGATGCTTTTCATTTCTTCTAGGCTGGACTGTTTTGTCAAATGTGTCACCTTACATGGATGCCCAGCGCAGACATGAGATTTAATTCTGAGTTCTTGGTAATGAATTGAGAATTGTGGAGAAAATGAGGTGACACTCTTCAGTGCAACTCACCCATTCTCTCCACACAGTTTGGGGTCTGTCAGTCCTCACTATCATCACACCCTACTGCAGGCAATAGCAACCCAACACTCCTGGCGAGCAGGTTTGTATCCCGTTGGCAAAAAAGAAGCCCTACCATGTTACCAGACCCCATGTCCTTCAGCGATTGAGAGATGGGGGTTGATCTTGTAACGATATATACAGTCGTGCCCAAAAATTTGCATACCCTGGCAGAAATTGTGAAATTTTGGCATTAATATTGAAAATATGACTGATCATGCAAAAAAAACTTTATTTAAGGATAGCAATCACATGAAGCCATTTATTATCACATACTTTTTTGGATCCTTTTTAAATCATAACAACAGAAATCACACAAATGGCCCCCATCAAAAGTTTACATACCCTGGAATGTTTGGCCTTGGCACAGACACAGAAGGTGGCGCACACAGGTTAAAATGGTTAAAGGTTAATTTCCCACATTTGTGGCTTTTTAAATCACAATTAGTGTCTGTGTACAAATAGTCAATAAGTTTGTTAGCTCTCACATGGATGCACTAAGCAGGCTAGACCTGTCTAACAAGGTAATGAAACTTTACAAAGATGGATAAGGATATAAAAGGATATCCAAAGCCTTGAATATGCCAGTCAGTACTGTTTAATCATTTATTAAGAAAGGGAAAATTAGGGTTTTTTTTTATACCAAGCCAAGGTCAGGTAGACCAAGAAAGATTGCAGCCACAACTGGCGGAAGAATTGCTCAGGATACAAGGAAAAAAATAAAATATGAAATACAGGCTGCTCTCCAAAAAGACGGTGTGATTGTTTTTAAGGAGCACAATTCAACGCTACTTGAACAAAAAAGAGCTGCATGGTTGAGCTTCCAGAAGGAAGCCCTTACTGCACCAATACCACAAAAAAGCCCAATGAGGCATGTCAAGGTGTTGTTGGGCATATTGTAACCAGGCTTTTTTGTGGAACTTGTACAGTAAAGGCTTCTTTCTGGTAACTTGACCATGCCGCTTTTTTTTGTTCAAGTATTATTGTATTGTGCTCCTTAAAAACAACCACACCATGTTTTTCCAGAGCAGCCTGTATTTCTCCTGAGGTTACCTGTGGGTTTTTCTTTGTATCCCAAACAGGTTCCTATGGCAGTTGTGGCTGATATCTTTCTTGATCTACCTGACCTTGGCTTGGTATCAAGAGATCCCCAAATTTTCCACTTCTTATTGAGTGATTGAACAGTACTGACTGTCATATTCAAGGCTTTAGATATCTTTTTATATCCTTTTCCATCTTTGTAAAGTTTCATTATCTAATTACGCAGGTCTTTTGACTGTTCTTTTCTACCTCCTCACGGCTCAGTGTCTAGCCTGCTTAGTGCATCCACGTGAGAGCTAACAAACTCAAATGCAAGTGGCATACAAATCCTCTTTTGCTGGCACCCGACTCCCTCCCCAACAGCAGAGCAGTGCAGGGAAGTGGCAGTGAGATCCAATGCATTCCAGTCTTACAATTCCCCATGCTGCACCTGCACTGGGGGGGGAGGCACTGTCCCCACACATTGTAAACAATGGGAAACATTGATTAGTTATCTAACTTTGTTGTAGCTGCAATCGTCAGCTCTTGTGATGGGGAAGAGATTGGATGCAGTTCTGCTAGGGAGGCAGTCCCCGTTTCCAAGAGAAGGCAGACTGTCATTGGCCACTGCCAAAGCCAATCACAGTCCTGCTAGCTCCACTCACCATCTGGAGGAAGATGACTCGCTTGGTTGCCACTACCAATTTCAGAAAGAAGGGATTTCACTGTGATTGAGAAAACCACAATCAGGTGACAGTTTGTGGAATTACTGTTGAGCTTCTGGGAACTTTGCTGAAAAAAAAATACATATACATATATTATGTGTGTGTGTGTTTGTGTGTATGTGTCATTTACTACTGACCCCTCAGCTCTGCATCATCTACTACTATCAACCTCTACATCACCTACTCCCAACCTCTGAGTCACTTACACCTGACCTCTGAACTTTGTGTCACTTACTACTAAACCCCTGCACACTGTGTCCCTTTAAGCCACAGCCATTATTGAGCGCAATAAAAATCACACCCAATTTTCCTGCGGCGCAGAGCTCCGCACTTTTTCCTCAGCTGCGGGAGCTCGATCTTGCATACAGACCCACTGCTTTCAGAAAATGCCCCTGACCTGAGCTCATCATTGCGCATCCATTCCAGATGCTTGTATGTGACATCATATACATTACATACAAGGACGTGGGCTGGATGCAAAAGGTGGATCAGCAGGATGAGTGTGCCAAGACAGGTAGATGTGTCTCATCTCCGCTTCCTAGCACCACTCTGTATATCGCGCATATCATAGATGAGAAGAGGGTACAGTGGTGGGGCAGATGAGAAGGGGGGGGGTTTAGTGGTGGGACAGAAGAGCAAATGGGTTACAGTGATGGGGCAGATGAGCAGGGGGGCTTCAGTGTTGTGCCAGAAGAGAAGGGGGTTATAATGGTGGTACAGATGAGCGGGGGTTACACTGGTGGGGCAGAAGAGCAGGGGGTACAGAGGTGGGGCAGTTGTGCAGGGGGGTACAGTGGCAGGGCAGAGGAGAAAGGAGGTACATTGGTGGGACAGATGAGCAGGGGGTTACAGTGGTGGGGCAGAAGAGCAGGGGGGCACAAAGATGGAGCAGAAGAGCAGAGAGGTGAGACATGTGCAGGAGCCAAAGTGGTGGGGCAGATGAGAAAGGGGGTTAGAGTGGTGGAAGCGATAAGAAGAGGGTTTAGTGGTGGTACAGAACAACTGGGTACAGTGGTGGGGCAGATGTTAATGGGGGTACAGTGGTTTGGCAGAAGTGCAGGAGGTATAGTGGTGGGAGAGATGAGAAGGGATTCAGCAGTGAGACAGAAGAGCACAGTACAGTACAGTGATAGGGCAGATGAGCAGGGGGTTACAGTGGTGGGACAGATGTGCAGGGGGGGTACAGTGGCAGGGAAGAGGAGAAAGGAGGTACATTGGTGGAACAGATGAGCAGGGGGGTACAGTGGTGGGACAGAAGGTGCAGTGGGAACAGTGGTGGGACAGAAGAGCAGGGGGAACAGTGGTGGGGCAGATGAGAAAGGGGGTTTACGTGGTGGGGCAGATGAGCAGATGGGTTCAGCGTTAGGACAGGTGAGAAGGTGGTTCATCGGTGAGACAGAAGAGCATGGGGATACGACGGTGGAGCAGATGTGCAGGGAGATACAGTGGTGGGGCAGATGAGAAAGGGGGCACATTGTTGGGGCAGATGAGCAGGGGGGTTACAGTAGTGGGACAGATGAGCAGGGGGTTACAGCGGTGGGACAGAAGAGCAGGGTGGTACAGTGGTGGGGCAGATGTGCAGGGGTTACAGTGGTGGGACAGATGAGCAGGGGGTACAGAGGTGGTACAGATGAGCAGGGAGTTACAGTGGTGGGACAGAGGAGCAGGGGGGTTACAGTGGTGGGACAGAAGAGCAGGGTGGAACAGTGGTGGGGCAGATGTGCAGGGTAGTACAGTGAGGGGACAGATGAGCAGTGGGGTACAGTGGGGGGACAGATTTGCAGGGGGTACAGTGATCTGAGGTGTGAAGGTGCAGGAATTGGGGCTGATCTGAGGCACGAGAGTGCAGGCTATTAATTAGTCACTATTACTCAAGTAGTTCACAGCATTTACTTTATAAAAAACCCTTTTAGTTTTTTCGTGATTGAGAGTGTGAAGTTAACATTTTTTTTGTTATAAAATCGGCAGGCTCAATTTCTTTGAAAAAAAAATTTGTCACAATGTGCTCAAAAGGTTGCCTACCCCTGCACTAGCACTTTATCCATTATAATATGAAATGTGGTTTTATGTTAGTCACCATATTAATCGGCGTAGAACCCGCACCTTTTAAGAGGGAAGTTTCAGGAAAAAAAACGTAAATTTTGAATAAAGAACTTTGAAGCAAAATAAGGATCAGTGCCCATCAATGCAGCCTTGTCAGTGCCAATCTGCAGCCTCACCAGTCCCCATCAATGCAGCCTGATCAGTGCGCATCTGCAGCCTCACCATTGCAGCCTGATCAATGCCCATCTGCAGTCTCACCAGTGCCCACCAATGCAGCCTCACCATTGCCCATCAATACAGCCTGATCAGTTCCCATCAGCAGACTCGCCATTGCCCATCACTGCAGCCTGATCAATGCCCATCTGCACTGGATGCATGCATGTTATACTTACTGTGGAACCTAAGGGGTTGATCCGCCGCATTGTGTAAAAATGCTGTTTGATCCTGTCTTCTCTGATATTCCCCTTCTTTTACTGTCCCCAATCCATCTGCAGAGCCTTAGGGGGCACTCTGCACATGCTAAGTTTGGTGTGTATTGCTAGAGAATTTTTGGGAGGGTGCATGTGATTAGTACAGGGCCAATCAGCACTGTCCAGACAGAGGGTCTGGGGTTATGCAGCCTCCTATGACAGTAAGAGGAGAACGAAAACTCCTCCTACAAGCTTTAACGAGTGCTTGGCCAGACACTGATAGAAGTCACAAGACTGCTATATACTGCTGAAGAGAAAAGGTATTTAGCAGGTTACATTTACTAAAAAATTGCATTTCCATGTTCTGTGTACTGTGGGAGACCAGATATAGTGAATGCAGGGTCCTGGGTTTAGTAACACTTTAACGATTAGATGTCACCATTAATTCTATGGACATTATTCACCATATCCAAAAATAGAGTTCCATAAACATTTGCCAAACATTTACCTAGCAAAAAATAAATTTACTGACATTTAACAACATCTGTTCTTGCATTAGAAAAAAGCATTTTCTTTTAACCACTTGCCCACTGGGCACTTGAACCCCTTCCTAACCAGACCAATTTTCAGCTTTCGGTGCTCTCATATTTTGAATGACAATTAGTCCTGCAACACTGTACCCATATGACATTTTTGTCCTTTTTTCACACAAATACCACTTTTGGTGGTATTTAATCACCGTTGGGTTTTTTATTTTTTGAGCTATAAGAAAAAAAAAAATGAAAATTCTGTAAACAGATGCATTTTTCTTTGTTTCCGTTATAAAATTTTGAAAATTAGTAACCTTTCTTCATAAATTTTAGCTAAAACTTATACTGCTACATATCTTTGGTAAAAATAACCCAAATTGGCTGTAACCAAGACCTGAAGCGCCGAACAGTATGTTGTCTACCGGGTGCTCGGTTTCGGCACATCACGGATCTTGTGGACAGATTACTGGGAGGGGCTGGGGAAGACCCGGCTGTCATGGTGCACGTTGGCACCAATGACAAAGTCAGAGGCAGATGGAGTGTCCTAAAGAACGATTTTAGGGACTTAGGAGCTAAATTGAGGAAAAGGACCTCCAAGGCAGTGTTCTCAGGAATACTACCGGTACATCGAGCCACACCAGAGAGGCAGAGGGAGATTAGGGAAGTAAACAAGTGGCTGAAGAGCTGGTGTAGTAAGGAGGGGTTTGGGTTCCTGGAGGACTGGGCCGACTTCTCAGTCGGTAACCGGTACTATAGAAGGGACGGACTGCACCTAAATGAGGAGGGTGCAGATCTGCTGGGAATGAAGATGGCCAAAAAGTTAGAGAGGTTTTTAAACTAGGCGATGGGGGGGAGGGTCCAGAGACAGTGATAGCCAGCGCGGAAGATATTCCAGAGGGTAGTATTGGGGGCATTAGTGGTAGGTTAACCAAAGCACAAAAACACAAGGTGAGTATAGTAGCAAGTCCAAGTTGCAATCTTGAAACACCCAATACGAGGACAATATGCGACCGGTCTAAACTGTGGCATGTTCACCAATGCCAGGAGCCTGGCGGACAAGATGGGTGAACTAGAGATACTGTTGTACAAGGAGGATTTGGATTTTGTGGGAATTTCAGAGACCTGGTTCAACAGCTCTCATGATTGGCTGGCAAACATTCAAGGGTATACCCTATACCGCAAGGACAGAGAGGGTAAAAAAGGGGGAGGGGTATGCCTATATATCAAGAATAATGTACAAGTGAATGTGAGAGATGACATCACTGAGGGGGCTAGGGAGGAGGTGGAATCTTTATGGGTAGAGCTCCAAAGGGATGAAGCTAAGGGGAAAATAATACTGGGAGTATGCTATAGGCCCCCTAACCTGAGGGAGGAAGTGGAGACGGATCTCCTATCACAAATTGGATTAGCAGCAAGGATGGGAAGTGTTATCATAATGGGGGATTTTAATTATCCAGACATAGACTGGGCGGAGGGAACCGCGCATTCATTTAAGGCTCGCCAGTTCCTTAGTGTCTTGCAGGACAATTTTATGGGTCAGATGGTAGACGCACCAACTAGAAATAAAACATTACTAGATCTACTGATTACCAACAATACAGACCTGATAACAGATGTGGAAATACGGGGCAATTTAGGTAACAGCGATCACAGGTCAATTAGTTTCAGTATAAATCACACAAATAGGAGACATGAAGGGAACACAAAGACACTGAATTTCAAAAGAGCCAACTTCCCTAAACTACAAACCTTGCTAAAAGGCATAAATTGGGATAAAATATTAGGAACAAAGAATACGGAGGAGAGATGGGTTTGCTTTAAGAGCAAATTAAATAAGGGCATTAGCCAATGTATCCCATTGGGTAATAAATTTAAAAGAGCGAACAAACATCCTGGATGGCTTAACTCCAATGTAAAAATGCATATAAAAGCAAAGGAGAAGGCCTTCAAAAAATACAAGGTTGAGGGATCATCCACAGCATTCAGAATTTATAAAGAATGCAATAAGAAATGTAAGGGTGCAATTAGGTTGGCTAAGATAGAACATGAAAGACACATAGCGGAGGAGAGCAAAAAAAATCCCAAGAAATTCTTTAAGTATGTAAACAGTAAAAAAGGGAGGACAGACCATATTGGCCCCATAAAGAATGAGGAAGGACATCTGGTTACAAAGGATGGGGAGATGGCAAAGGTATTGAATTTATTCTTCTCCTCAGTCTTCACGAGTGAATCGGGGGGCTTCAGTAACCAAAACTGCAGTGTTTATCCTCATGACACAACACAGGAAGCACCTACATGGTTAACAGAGGACGGAATTAAAATTAGACTTGAGAAACTTAACATTAATAAATCACCGGGACCAGATGGCTTGCATCCGAGGGTACTTAGGGAACTCAGTCAGGTGATTGCCAGACCGTTGTTCCTAATTTTTACAGACAGTCTATTGACTGGAATGGTACCAGCTGATTGGAGAAAAGCCAATGTAGCATCAATATTTAAAAAGGGCCCAAAAAACATCCCTGGGAATTACAGACCAGTTAGCCTAACATCAATAGTATGTAAACTCTTGGAGGGGATGATAAGGGACTATATACAAGATTTTAGTAATAAGAATGATATCATTAGCAGTAATCAGCATGGATTCATGAAGAATCGTTCTTGCCAAACCAATCTATTAACCTTCTATGAGGAGGTGAGTTGCCATCTAGATAAAGGAAGGCCCGTAGACGTGGTGTATCTGGATTTTGCAAAAGCATTTGACACAGTTCCCCATAAACGTTTACTGTACAAAATAAGGTGCGTTGGCATGGACCATAGGGTGAGTACATGGATTGAAAACTGGCTACAAGGGCGTGTTCAGAGGGTGGTGATAAATGGGGAGTACTCAGAATGGTCAGGGGTGGGTAGTGGGGTTCCCCAGGGTTCTGTGCTAGGACCAATCCTATTTAATTTGTTCATAAACGACCTGGAGGATGGGATAAACAGTTCAATCTCTGTATTTGCAGACGATACTAAGCTAAGCAGGGCAATAACTTCTCCGCAGGATGTGGAAATCTTGCAAAAAGACCTGAACAAATTAATGGGGTGGGCGACTACATGGCAAATGAGGTTCAATGTAGAAAAATGTAAAATAATGCATTTGGGTGGCAAAAATATGAATGCAATCTATACACTGGGGGGAGAACTTCTGGGGGAATCTAGGATGGAAAAGGACCTGGGGGTCCTAGTGGATGATAGGCTCAGCAATGGCATGCAATGCCAAGCTGCTGCTAATGAAGCAAACAGAATATTGGCATGCATTAAAAGGGGGATCAACTGCAGAGATAAAACTATAATTCTCCCGCTCTACAAGACTCTGGTCCGCCCGCACCTGGAGTATGCTGTCCAGTTCTGGGCACCAGTCCTCAGGAGGGACGTACTGGAAATGGAGCGAGTACAAAGAAGGGCAACAAAGCTAATAAAGGGTCTGGAGGATCTTAGTTATGAGGAAAGGTTGCGAGCACTGAACTTATTCTCTCTGGAGAAGAGACGCTTGAGAGGGGATATGATTTCAATTTACAAATACTGTACTGGTGACCCCACAATAGGGATAAAACTTTTTCGCAGAAGAGAGTTTAATAAGACTCGTGGCCACTCATTACAATTAGAAGAAAAGAGGTTTAACCTTAAACTACGTAGAGGGTTCTTTACTGTAAGAGCGGCAAGGATGTGGAATTCCCTTCCACAGGCGGTGGTCTCAGCGGGGAGCACTGATAGCTTCAAGAAACTATTAGATAATCACCTGAATGACCGCAATATACAGGGATATGTAATGTAATACTGACACATAATCACACACATAGGTTGGACTTGATGGACTTGTGTCTTTTTTCAACCTCACCTACTATGTAACTATGTAACTATGGTGTATATTATTTGGTCTGTGTGAAAGTTATAGAGTCCACAAGCTATGGTGCCAATCTCTGAAAATTAATCACACCTGAAGTACTGAAGGCCTATCTCATTTCTTGAGACCCTAACAAGCCAGGAAAGTACAAATACCCCCCAATAGGCCCCTTTTTTGGAAAGTAGACACTCAAAGGTATTTAGTAAGAGGCATGGTGAGTTTTCTGAAGTTGTAATTTTTTCCCACAATTCTTTGCAAAATCAAGATTTTTCTTTTCACAAAATTGTCATGTTAGCAGGTTATTTCTCACACACAGCATATTCATAGCACAAATTACACCCCAAAATACATTCTGCTACTCCTCCTGAGTATGGTGATACCACATGTGTGAGACTTTTACACAGCCTGGCCACATAGAGAGGCCCAACATGCAAGGAGCACCATCAGGTGTTCTAGGAGTATAAATTACACATATCATTTCTTGACTACCTCTTACACTTTTGAAGGCCCTGGAGCACCAGGCCAGTGGAAATGACCCAATTTTGGAAAGAAAACACCCCAACGTATAATCTATGAGGCATATTGAGTCTTTTGAACATGTCCTTTTTTTCTAACATTTTTTGGAAAATGTGGAAAGAGAATGAATTTTTTTTTAACACAAAGTTGTCCATTTATACAATATTTAGCATGTACATACCAAAAATTACACCCCAAAATAGCTTCTCCTACTCCTCTTGATTACGGCTATACCAGATGTGGGAGACTTTTCCACAGCCTGGCCACATACAGAGGCCCAACATGCAGGGAGCGCCATCAGGTGTTCTAGGGGCGTAAATGTCAAATCTAATTTGACTACCTATTACACTTCTGTGAGACACTGTTGGGCACTGTAGTGGCATGGATGAGCATGAATAGGGATGGCTGGGTATGGCTGAGTATTGCTGCATATGGCTGGGTATTGCAGAGTATGACTGGGTATATCTAGGTATGGCTGGGTATTGCTGAGTATGGTTGGGTACTGCTAAGTATTGCTGGGGATAGCTGAGTATGGCTGAGCATGGATGTCTGGCTGAGTATGGATGAGCATGGATGGCTGAGTATGATGGATGGCTAGCTGAGTATGGATGGATGGCTGAGTATGGATGGATGGATGGATAAGTGCTGGAATGGGCACAGATCAGTGCTGTGGGCACTACAGATCGAGCCCACAGCACTGCTGCACCCGATCTCTCCCCCTCCGCTCACACTGTACCAATCGGTACAGAGGGTTGAGAGGAACCGGACATGACGCCGGTTTGTTTACAGGTGAAATGACGGATCGATCACGTGTTCAGCGGCCATTTACCGTGATGCACCGGGTCCTCGAGACCAGTGGGTCACGCAAACGTCCGTGTGAGCGCGATTCTGGGAGGACGTCATAGTACGGCCTCCCAGAGTTATCGAGCTGCGCTGTAGCCGTCATTCGACTATAGCGCGGTTAAGTGGTTAAAATAACAAACATGTCATACTTACCTGCTCTGGGAAACAGTTTTGCACAGAGCAACCCCAATCCTCCTATTCCGGGCTCCACCTCTTTGGCGAGTGCCCCCATAGGAGATCACTTCCTATGGGGGAACTCATGCGAATTTGAACCCAAGCCGAGCTGCTTGCGTCTATAGACATAGACAGCATGGCTTGCCCCCCCTACAGAATTTGACTGACAGCAGTGAGAGCTTTTGGCTACTGATGCTATCAATCTGCCCTGTGAGGAGAGAGAGAGTGGAGAGAGCCAATGCTATAGGGTACAGCGCTGGATTGAGATCGGGCTCAGGTAAGTATAGAGGGAGTGGGGGTGATTCTGTGCCACAGAAAGTTTTTTACCTTAATGCAGAGAAAGCATTAAAGCAAAAAACCTTAAGGGCACTCTCACACTATGGGGGCGGTAGCGGTAAAGCGTCGCTAGTTTTACCAGCGCTTTACCACTATTTAAGCGGCGCTTTGCCACCACTAATGGTGCGAAGGGGTTAAAAGCACCCGCTTTGCAGGCACTTCGGAAGCGCTGCCCATTAATTTCAATGGGCAGGGCGTTTTAGGAGCGGTGTACTTTTTTTAACGTCCCGCAAGCGCACCGCTCCAGTGTGAAAGCACTAGGACTTTCACACTGGAGTGACGGGCACTATTTTTAGCGCTAAAACGCCTCTGTGTGAAAGTGGCATAAGCCTTTAGAACCACTTTAAGGAGTATGATAGGGTTAACCCTTTAAGCATAACATGTACGGATTAGTAGGATAAAAAAAAAATAGACAAGAGACCATCTTCTTAAAGAAACAGTTTAATCTGGAAAACCAATACTGATGCGCTAGATTACAGAGTTAGACCAAAATAATTCATGAAAACACACATTAAAAATTGTTTTATAAACAGGAAGTTTATCTTAAATGACATCTGCCCATTCTTGAATTTGCCCCTAAAATTACCAGGTACATTGTGATCCTCTTTCTACATAGTTTAAAATCCATCTGATCCTGTTGCTTGATTGGGAATATTTCTTGCATGACTTGGCTCATGGATAACATAGATTGATGAAAAGCCTACACAGATTACATACTTAGACTACGTCTACACTAGGTTGTGATACAGTTAAAGGGCAAGAAGAACTGCACCACAGAGCAGATGGCAAATTACAGCCACTGGGGAAAATGTGGTGAATAAATAAAACAATTCACTTAAAGCAGAACTCCAGCCCAAAACAACAAAATAAAATTAAATACAGTAGTCCATTTAAAGATAAAATAACAAAACAAGCTTTTGTTGCAATATTCACTTTCAATTAAGAGATTCCTACTACAGTATTCATTTCTATCTCTAGATGTCCTCAGTCTGATGGCCAGCATCATTCAACCCACTTCCTCTGAGCCCATATCATTCTGGACCTGCCCCAGCCCGTGACTAGACAGTGAACGGAGAAAAAGCAGTGATGAGCTCATCTCTCTGTCATTCTACCTTCTCTTTCTTATCAGCATGCTTCTCGTCAGCACAAGAACTTATTTGCTCCTAGTACTGCTTTTTTCTTTAACACTCCAGCTGTACAGGACTGCTGGAAGCCGATACCAGGTAACATTCAGGTACTTACACTGCATTTAAAAATAACAAATTAAACAAATACTTTGGGACACAATCTCCTTGTTTGGCCATTTCTCAGGTCTAACTATTAAAGTTGCTGCAAACCCTTACAATCCACTTTTTGCTACAGGTAAGCCTATAATAAAGCTTACCTGTAGCTACCCCAGATGTCCTGCACGGTTTAGGAGATATCCCCTGTATCTGCATGTGCCAACGTTATCGGCACATGCGCACTGAAGTAATGGCACATATGTGCCGTTTGCTTCAGTGACTGTGCCGTTACTTGCGGCTCCCACGTGCATGTGCGGGAGTGACGTCATCGTGGCTCCGGCCAATCACAGTGCCGGAGCCACGATACCCGGAAGTAACTCCGGGGAGAAATATCGCCAACCGGTGCTGTGTACACTGCTGTGTACACTGTGCACCACATAGGGCTTCGATCTCAGGTGAGTATTACATAATGAGCTGGTATGCTATGCATACCAGCTCATTATGCTTTTGTCTTGCAGTTTTTTTTTTTCCATGTGGGTTTACAACCACTTTAATTGGACAAAGTCTACTTTATTACTGCTGAAAGACTGATCGGGGTAGTCAGTGCCTGCGGCTTGTCCAGTACCTACCACTTCCTCTTCCATGTTACTTCCACTATCATTGAATACTGTTGCCTTAATATACACCCTTTGTTATCCAAACAAATACTTTAGGGCTGATTTACCAAAGGCAAATAGACTGTGCACTCTGCAAGGCCATCTGCTCCAGAGTTTAATAAATGAGGGGAAACTCTAGTGACTTCACCGTCATCCAATCATGTGCAAGCAAAAATGCTGTTTTCCTTATTTTTCCTTGCATGTGATTGGGTAATCTTTGGAAAGTGAAACTTCACCTCATTTATTAAGCTCTGGAGTAAATGCCCTTGCAAAGTGCACAGTCTGTTTGCCTTTAGTAAATCTACCCCTTTGAGTCTTTTAGATCTACCTGGGAGTTCAGCTTCAGTCTTTTCCAGTATAGCACAAGAGAATTATCCTCAGCAAATGATAGTCTTCATAGAGGTCTGGGTATTCTGCCCTAATACCACCATTAGGGGTAGAAATCCAAAACATTTCAGGCTAAAAGTACACTATGTTATTGAAACACCAGAGCAGAACAGATTTGCTCAGTAGCAAACTATTTAGGACATATGGGCGAAAAAAATACTATTGCTTTATATCTAGACATAAATGGTTCAAATAATTCTTGTAGATACTATTGGTAAAATGCTACCATTATAATAAAATTAGGGATATCTAGATGTTTAAAACTGTAAAACTCAATGTCATAACAAATGCATGCATTAGCCAAGTCTCAGTTGGTATATTATTACAACTGCAGTTTTCCTATAATTATCAGCTGAATTTACACACCTGGTGTGTTAGCTTAGTGAATCGAATTTTATGTTACTTAAAACAGAATTGTGGGAAACAACGAAGTGCACAGTGAAACCATAAAGAGTGCGGTTTTTCCAGCACAGCCAGCTAGAATGTCATGGAGAAGGACCCACACATGGCATCTCCTGCGGCCATCTTCTTGGTTTGACATGTACTTTTATTCATCGTACGCTCGTTATTTGCACTTGGTACAAGTGCCGGACTTGTAAGTGTTTTAACATCATTTTAATAAACAATTACATAGCAGAGAGCACTATATTCTCTTCATTTGTCTTTACATACTGATATTGGCACTATCACAGAGGAACGGTTCTGCCTAGATCCATATTGGCTATAAGGATATTTTCAGCCCCCGATAGGGGGAGTGCTTGTTTGACCATCCTGTTGGTTCAGGGATCATATATGTAAGGTGAGCGGCCATATAGTGGCTTGAAAAAGTATTCATACCCCTTGAAATTTTCCACATTTTGTTATGTTAAAACCAAAAATATAAATGTATTTTATTGGGATTTTATGTGACAGACCAACACAAAGTGGCACATAATTGTGAAGTGAAAAGAAAATGATAAATGGTTTTTAAACTTTTTTACAAATAAACATCTGAAAAATATGGAGTGCATTTGTATTCAGCCCCCTTTACTCTGATACCCCTAACTAAAATCTAGTGGAACCAATTGCCTTCATAAATCACCTAATCAGTAAATAGAGTCCACCTGTGTATAATTTAATCTCAGTATAAATACAGCTTTTCTTTGAAGCCCTCAGGGGTTTGTTAGAGAGCCTTAGCGAACAAACAGCATCGTGAAGGCCAGGGAACACACCAGACAGGTCAGGGATAAAGCTGTGGAGAAAGCATGGTTAGATAATAAAAAAAATATCAAAAGCTTTGAACATCTCATGGAGCACTGTTCAATCCATAATCTGAAAATGGAAAGATAATGGCACAACTGCAAACCTACCAAGACATGGCCTTCCACCGAAACTGACAGACCGGGCAAGGAGAGCATTAATCAGAGAAACAGCCAAGAAGCCCATGGTAACTCTGGAGGAGCTGCAGAGATCCACAGCTCAGGTGGGAGAATCTGTCCACAGGACTATTAGTCATGTACTCCACAAATCTGGCCTTTATGGAAGAGTGGCAAGAAGAAAGCCATTGTTGAACGAAAGCCATAAGAAGTCCCTTTTGCAGTTTGCGAGAAGCCATGTGGGGGACACAGCAAACATGTGGAAGAAGGTGCTCTGGTCAGATGAGACCAAAATTGAACCTTTTGGTCTAAAAGCAAAACGCTATGTGTGGCAGAAAACTAACACATCACGGCAGCATCATGTTGTGGGGATGCTTTTTTCAGCAGGGACAGGGAAACTGGTCAGAGTTGATGGGAAGATGGATGGAGCCAAATACAGGGCAATCTTAGCAGAAAATCTGTAAGAATCTGCAAAAGTCTTGAGACTGGGGCGGAGGTTCATCTTCTAGCAGGACAACAGCCCTAAACATACAGCCAGAGGTACAATGGAATGGTTTAGATCAAAGCATATTCATGTGTTAGAATGGCCCAGGCAAAGTCCAGACCTAAATCCAATTGAGAATCTGTGACAAGACTTGAAAATTGCTGTTCACAGACGCTCTCCATCCAATCTGACAGAGCTTGGCCTATTTTGCAAAGAAGAATGGGCAAAAATGTCTCTCTAGATGTGCAAAGCTGGTACAGACATACCCAAAAAGACTTGCAGCTGTAATTGCAGGGAAAGGTGGTTCTACAAAGTATTAACTCAGGGGGGCTGAATACAAATGCACACCACACTTTTCACATATTTATTTGTAAAACATTTTAAAAACCATTTATGATTTTCTTTCCACTTCACAATTATGTGCCACTTTGTGTTGGTCTATCACATAAAGTCCCAATAAAATACATTTACGGTTTTGGTTGTAACATGACAAAATTTGGAAAATTTCAAGGGGTGTGAATACTTTTTCAAGGCACTGTATATATTCTATGGTGGAGGTTCTGTACGGAATATGACACCTGTATGTTTGCCTTGATGCACAGCTTCGAACCATCTGGGGTTCTCGCTTCCTATACCTATGAACTTTTATATATATTTATTTCCACATATGTATTTTGCAATTATATGAGTTTTATTGTTTTAGTTATATCTGTGCTGCACTATCCTACTGTAGAAGTCACCGCTTACAATAAGAAATACAGAGGTTACCTTCCTGTTGCAAGGTGACTCATGTTTCTCTTTTGTTGTAGCTTTATTTTGTATTTAAAATTAGTGCATATGTTTTGTTTATGACCCTCCAAAGTCTGGAGGTCTTAAATGGTGAGGAGCAGCCATTTGACTGTTGTAATAAATCTAGCATGTATAGTGACCTTCTGAAGGCGTTACATTATGTTGCATTTCTATTTGCACAACATTTCCAATAAAACTATTATGGGGAAAAAAAGAAATACAGAGGTGTTTTCTCTTCACTCCAGCCTACTGACTGCACAGTAAGACCCCTTTCACACTGAGCCACGGACGCGTTAGCGCTAAATCTTGTTTTAGCAGCGCTTTTCAGGCGCTAGCGGTGCGCTTTTAACCCCAAAGAAGGGGTTAAATGTGCCCGTGTTGCGGGGCTTCCGAATCGCTTTTCAGGCGCTTTGGGAGGTCTGCCCATTCATTTTAATGGGCAGGGCATTTTACGAGAGCTGTATACAGAGCTCCAAAACCGCCCCAAAGCTGCTGCTTGCAGGACTTTTCCCAACGTCCCACAAGCGCACAGCCCCATAGTGAAAAGTCACACTGAAATGAATGTGAGGCGGTTTTCAGGTGTTATTTAGAGGCTATTTCTAGCACTAAAATGCCTGAAAACCGCCTTAGTTTGAAAGGGGTCTACAATATCAGAAGTAAGTTGCTGAGGTCATCACTCTGATCTTTTCTTCTTTAGGCATGCTCAACATATTTGCATGCAACACACCTGATTCGCTGCCAATCTAATTTCTGCTGTTCGGGGAATATAAAAGGCTAATATTAGGTCAAATCCACATACACTAGTTGCAGTAGAAAAATAAATGTAATTTTTTTTTAACAAATACCTAGTTGCATTACTTATGGGGTTGATTTACTAAAACTGGAGAGTGCAAAGTGTGGTGCAGCTCTGCATAGAAACCAATCAGCTTCCATTTTTTTTGTCAAAACTTAATAGAACAAGGTGAAGATAGAAACTGATTGGCTACCATGCACCACTGCACCAGATTTTGCACTCTCCAGTTTTAGTAAATCCACCTCTATGTACCTTCTAAGCCTGGAGTTTAGCTTTACCAGCCCCACTTCAGACACTGCATTTAGGACAGTGTATACTATAAATCAGGACGTCTGGCCTTGTTTTGTGCCTCTAACAATGCAATGACCTATAATTCAATCAGGTAAATTTCTAGGCAGAAGCCAAATAAACAAATACAATAAACTGCCAGTATGTTTCTTAAAGTGAACAGTGCAAACTGTTAGGTGTAAAATGGACCTGTAAATAAAGTTATATTATACTTACCTTACCCCATCCTCCGCATTGCTGAGCGCAATGTAGTCCTCCTTCCAGGAAGATACTTGGGGAACGCAAAGCAGGTGCAATCCAGTGAGAAGACACTCCAGTCCATTGCTAGAGTAGTAACATTTTGGCTGCTCTATTTTACCCAGTATTTAGCTGGAAAAGTAGAAGATTGTCTTTGCCTAGGTGCCAGACGAAAGACAGGAGTGAGGTAAGTATAAACCCTAACTTTTTTGTTTACAGGTACATTTTACACCCACTAATAGTAGGGGGATTTGTAAATAGGGAGGGGGCCTGAACAGCAGAAGCAGAATTGCATTTTACTGTAAGGTACATTTTACATGTGGAATAGGAAGAACATGCAAACTGGGATGTCCTTGGGTGGGGGAGCCCAATACAGGACTTGGAGATTCAAAGTTGTGATGCTAATGACTAAGATGACATGTTAACTATATCATTCTAAAAAAGTGGCTTTGTGCTGCTCATGAAAAAGGAAATAACCTAAACTAGTTGCTTCAGTCTGGTTTGTATACACATACTTGATATTCACTGGTGAAAATCAAATTTCTGTCAAAAATGTCTTCGCTCATCACCAAGGATAGAAATCATTATGGAAGCCTTAATTGTAGGTTAGAAACTGCCTTGGGACTTACTACTAATATTACATTTTGGAAGAGACATCTATGATTTTTACAAACAGGTGTATTTAATTTGTTTCCAATTCTCTTCAACTGTCTACCTTCCACAGACTCTAAAGTGATCCGTGTTTGCTGTAAATCTCCAAAAAGAACTATGTTCTTGATTACTTCAGTGATTTCCGCATTGCTCCCTGGATAATAAGAAACTACAGCAGTCTACAGGTGGAACTCAGAACCACCTATGGTCTCATGCAGCTCTCTTGTGCCTCTGGATTGCAGAGGTTGCAGACATGACTCTCAGGTCATCGTTAGTATAGTAGGACATCTTCCCAAGACCACAATCTTTTCTTCTCCATCAATCAAATGTTTCTGTCAACACTTCCCACGCTGAAAAATGCTTAAGCTGCACCAGAAACTATTGTCTTCTGTGGTATGCATGACAGCAGCATATACTGCATTTCAGTATATGCTTCATCTATTTGTCGTTATGCAATCAGTGACTTGGAGACCAGTCTCCTCAATAACATTCCAGAGTAGAATAGGAAACACTACATTCATGTATGTGTTCTCTGATGTCTAAGCAGGTGAGATCTGTAATCAAACTGTTTGCCACACTGAATACACTTGTGAGGCTTTACCCCTGTGTGTTTACGCTGATGTACCAGAAGACGGGACCTATAGTTGAAGTCCTTCCCACACTCCTCGCATTTATGGGGCTTTTCTCCATTGTGAGTTCTTAGGTGTACTACAAGACGGGATCTGTACTCAAACTCTCTGCCACACTGGTGGCATCTATGAGGCCTCTCAACTGAATGCTTCTTCATATGCTCTGCAAGGAACGGCTCAGAGATGAAACATTTGCCACATTCTCCACATATAAAAGGTGTGGCTGGTTCTTGAGGTATGGTAAGACACGGTTTGTATGTCAAGTCATTGTCAAATTCATCAAGCTGGTCTTCATTGGGTATTGCTTCAAATTCAAAATGTTCTGCTTTGGAATGCAGGTCTTGCTTCCTACTTTTTCGTCTTATAAGATGCATATTGTCCCATGTTGTATTATTATCATGGAGAAAACTTTCAACCAAAGGGAATGGTTTATGCTCATGCTGATTATGCAAAGGATCAGGCGTAACATTAACAACATCGTAAGAATCATTAGGGAAGTTATTGATAAAGTTTTCCTCCTGGAAATCCTCAGTAATGTAAGTTCGTTCAACTGGAGCTTCATCGTGAACAAGCACAGAATGAGATTCCTCTACTGTTCTCACCAATACTGAATCGTCTGTGCAAAGAATAAATGGATTATTAGAAAACAACAGCTGCCATCGAAAAAGGTACTTCACTCATAGATTACCTTGAAGCATATTAAAGAACACTACCCACCTGTGACATCAATAACCGTCTCTGATTTATCCACCAAATGTCCACTATCATGCATCTCATCCACCTGTTCAATTCTAGCTGCGGAATCATTAATGTCACCTGCACAAAATTATCATCATTACTACCACATTTTCCAAATTTGTTCACAACTAGCCAGATCTAAGTAGGGTTTTTTAATTGATTAAAATAAGCTTATGTTGCATTAGCTGTTAAAATGTGTTCAGTCAAGTGTTTGTATACCTATGACTTTCCGGGTGTCCGCATTTTCACAGACTGATCAATGGGTGATCAATGTACAGATTCCTACATTTTGTTATTCTCAAGCAATAGCGGTTTGTTTGTGTCCATGTGCAATGTGAATAGAAGTGGCTTTATAATTATCAATCAGCTGCTGCTCTTGCAGTTTTCTAATGAGGAAAGTGGCAGGGTCTGCATCCCTTTAGAGGTGATCTCCCTTTAGAGGTGTTTTTGATTCTTTTGACATGTTGGTGTTATAAATAGTAAATACAGCTGGATAAAACAAAAACTATGTCCATCTTCATTTCAGGCTGCAAAGCGACAAAATGTGATTTTAAAGGGGGCGATTCTTTTCTATACTAACTGTACCCTTAAAAACAAGCATATGCACTACAAAATGCACCCAGCCTGGAAACAGCATAAGAATATGCTGCCAATCTACTTTAGCACAAGACAGACATTACCTAAAGTCCTGATGCCCAATACTTCAAATCAGGATGCAGCACAGCATGCTACACACTAAAAAGCTAATGCCTCCAGCTGGTTTAACACAAAGGTCTAAAACTAAGCCAAGGAGCTGAATCAATCAGCTCTTGTGCTTCCACTCTGGGACCATCTTTAAAGTGATTGTAAAGCCTCACTTTTTTTCCTATAAAAATAACAAACATGTCACACTTACCTGTTGTGTTGCAGTGGATTTGCACAGAACAGCCCGGATCCTCCTCTTCTCAAGTCCATCTTCTGTGCTCCTGACCCCTCCCTCCTGTTCAGTGCCCCCACAGAAAGCAGCTTGCTATGGGGGCGTCCAAGCAGAGTCACAGCTCCCTGTGCCCATTCAGACACGGAGCCCCGACCCAGCCCTGCCCCCTGTCTCCCCTGTTTGGCTAGCTGAATTTGATTGACAGCCGTGGGAGCCAATGGCACCGCTGCTGTATCTTAGCCAATCAGGAAGGAGAATCTCGAAAGGCTGTGACACCGTGAGACATCGCGAGACAAACAGGGACCACAGGTAAGCGTTAGGGGGGCTGCTGCACACAGAAGGCTTTTTTCTTAATGCATAGAATGCATTAAGATAAAAAGAAACTTCTGACTTTACAACCCCTTTAATAATGGTTGCCACCTGCTCCCAATACCGTGGTAACATGGTCATTGGTCACCCTCCTGTGTGAACTACAGGTAGCTATGCTTTCATTCAATCTACTGCAGCCAGTATCATAGCTCCCAACCGTCCCTGATTTCGAGGGACTGTCCCTGATTTAGAACAGAGTCCCTCTGTCCCTCTTTCCTCCTCATTTGTCCCTCATTTTGGTATGATCTATATAGTTGTATATAAAATGCACTTTTTATTTTTGACTAACAATTTTTTTTGTACAGGTAGAATCTTTTTTAAGGGGTGTGTGTCCTATGACTACATACTTTTGCTAATAGGTGTCCTGCATTCCCATCACAAAAAGTTTGGAGGTATGCAGTATCCCCTGCTACTTGAATTACTTTTGTTCTGGTCATTTAGCTACTGAGACTTATGCCGTCTACACATTGGCGGACTATTCGACCGGACTGGACAGACGGGGCGAATCTGTCGGACAATCCGACCGTGTTTGGGCTTCATCGGACCTGCAGCGGACTTTTTCGGTCGAAAATCAGACGGACTTTAGATATGGAACATGTTTCAAATCTTTCTGATGGACTCGAGTCCGCTCGTCTGTATGCTAGTCCGACGGACGAAAACCGACGCTAGGGCAGCTATTGGCTACTGACTATCAACTAACTTATTTTAGTCCGGTCGTACGTCATCACGTACGAATCCGTCGGACTTTGGTGTGATTGTAGGCAAGTCCGTTCGTTCGCAAGTCCGTCAAAAGTCAGTCGGAAACACCATCGGACCTATGATGGCGAAAAGTCCGCCCGTGTGTACACAGCATTAGACATCCTGTAACTGTAACTTTTGCTGCACAGTTTGACCTGTTACAGGAAGCTGCTGGCAGGATCAACAGGTGACAACATTATGTCATCATTATGTATAGGGACTCAGAAACACAAATATTGTACTAATTCTGGTGACAGACTGCATCATATAATTTTTTTTATTCTGCCTGTAGTTTAACTTTAGGTATATTGATCAATTTGCTACATACAATTAAAAAATATAAAAAAAAAGAAAAAAAGAAACTCACCAATAATAACTTCTGGTTCTATATCTAAAGGTTTACTGGCTTCTTCCTTTGTTTCTGTATCCTCCATTCCATCAGGTATTGACACACATTCTATTTCGTCCTCTTGAACATCTGCATATTACAGTTGAGATCAGATAAAAGCCTGATATCACTTGCATCATCTTTAGCGTTTCGCCATCAGCAAATATATGAAATAGGTTGTTCAGATTTTAGGATTACAAATAAAACTCTGAAGCCTGAATTAATGCAGCTCTGTAACAATTAGTGAATTTTTTTTTTTTTTTTTAATTTTTTTTATGCAACTAGTACGAGTACCTGAATTTGACATGATATCAGTCTATTGCAATTTTCTGTACAAGAGTGCTCAGTGTGGGAGAGCAAGGTGCAGCAATAGAAGGCATCTAGGCTGCATGCAAGTGTACCGACAAGAAATGCTGAGAGAAAAATCAGAGCAAAAGAATGACCTTATCGATCTCATTTACTGTTCAGCCAGCAGACTGCTGGTGGGGAGTTTACACCACTCTATTCCTTTACTGTAGCAGGAAAACTGGTGCCATCCACCTGGCTGTGATGCCTGGTAGGGTTGTGTAAGACTTAGGACTTCCTTATATGTACCGTATATACTTGAGTATAGGCTGACCCAAATATAAGCCGAGACACCTAATTTTACCACAAAAAACAAACGTATTGACTCGAGTATAATCCTAGGGTGGGAAAATGCAGCAGCTACTGGGTAAACCATGCCCATCTGCAGCCTCACTGTGCCCATTTGCAGCCGTACCTTTGATTACTAAACAGCGGGTGTCTCCCGCTGTGTTATGCAGTCTGTTTGGCAGCCGTCAATTGTAACAAAGCCCAATACAATACACCCCTAAAGAGGGAACAGACCCTCTAGACAGCAGCCTGCAAAACCTTGTGGCCAAAAGAAGCATCTGCAGATGCCAAAACATCTACTTTGTAAAACTTAGTGAAAATGTGCACCGACGACTAAGTGGCTGCCTTGCAAACCTGCGCCACTGATGCCTGATGATGGAAGGCCCAAGAAGCACTAAGCGACCGAGTAGAGTGTGCGCCGTTACAGGGAAAGGAGGAACCCAACCCTTAATAGAATAAGCCTGAGTCACCATCTGATCCATCTGGAAATGCTTGCAGGAGAAGTGGACAATCCCTTTCTTGGCCCGTCCATGATCACAAACAGTCTGAACTCCGAAAAGACTCTGTGGCTGCCAGATGCACCCGAATCACATCCAGGGCATGCAACGCAAATTCCTTGGGATGAGCAGGCCTTGGACACAAAGCAACATAATGTCTTCATTCAAATGGAAGTCAGAGACAACCTTAGGTAAGAACAGCGGGCATGGACGAAGAACCACCTTATCTTTGTGGACCACCAGTAGGGGGTACGACAAGGTAACTCTGCCAGTTCCGATACCCTGCGAGCAGAGGTAATCGACAATAAAAAAAGGCCATCTTCTGAGACAGCGTAAGCAGGGGAATCTCCCAAATATTTTCACATGGAGGTTTCTGGAGAACTGAAAGCAGGAAGTTCAAATCCCACGGCGGTGGAGGAGACCACACTGGCGGAGTCAGGTGTCCAACCCCTTGAATGAAAGTACGCACCAAGGAATGCGTGGCCAAGGGTTGCTAAAAGAAGACCTCCAAGGCAGACACCTGGCCCTTGATGGTACTCAAGGCCAACTTCTGCTCAACAGCTTGTTGAAGGAAGGTCAAAATCTGTGTCAGGGCTGGGCTCAGCCCTCCCTTCTCTGAGCTGGCCGCTCAACTGTCGGTTAATTGCCAGCTCCTATCTCTCCACGGTGACTCACCTGTTGATATCCTGCTCGTCAGTCCTGCTTATTTAAGCCGCCCGGCCCAGATGATCTCTGCCTTCGCCTGGTCAACATCACAGACAGTCTCTCCTGCATGCCTGTTAAGGACTTGCTTGGCTGACGTGCCTTCTGTCTCCAGATCCTGCTTGCTTTTCCACTACACTGGTCCCTGGCTTCCTGACTTTCTGGCTCGTCTGACTATCCATTCCGGTTACCAAACTTTGGCTATGTTTTGACTACGTTTGTTCTATTTACTTTTATTATTAAACAAGTGTGATTTAACTGTACTTCTGTCTTGGTCTGATTCAGGGTTTCTGCCACCGAGCCACCGAAAAGGAACGAGGGTGAACACTAATCAACTCACACCACAAGATGTACGCTTTCCATGTATGATGGTAAATCTTCCTAGAGATAGACTTACTAGCCTTCAGCGTAGTCGGAATCACCGACCCAGGCAAACCTCTATCCTTCAGCACCTGGCTTTCAACAGCCAGGCCATCAAGCCAGCTATTGTAAAGCAGGATGGAAGATTGGCCCTTGGGACAGCAGGTCCTCCCTGAGAGGCAGCCTCCAAGGGATGTCAGCGACCAAGCACACTAGGTCAGAGTACCAAGACCAGCGAGGCCAATCCGGGGCCACCAAAATGACCGGAATCCCTTCGGCCTCAATCCTGTGCAGTAGTCGTGGTAGAAGCTTGAGAGGAGGGAAAGCGACGATACTGGCTCCACGGGGCCACCAGAGCATCTGTGGTGTCCGCCAGAGGATCCCGAGACCTTGCCTCAAACCTCGGTACCTGCCTGTTGGACTGAGACATCAACATGTCCAGCTCAGGGGTGCCCCCACCACAGACATATCCGATGAAACATGTCCGGATGAAGGGCCCACTCCCTTTGGTCCAACACCTGCCGACAGATAGTCCGCCTGCCAATTTTCCACACCTGAAATGTGGATGGCAGAGAGTGCCGGAACAAGGCGTTCTACCCACCAGAGAATGCCAGTTACCTCCAGAGCCGCCGACACACTTTTTGTTCTGCCCTGGTGATTGACAAAAGCCACTACCATGGCATTGTGAGACTGAATCCGTACTGGAAGCCCCCGGAGCTGATCCGTCCAGTGTTCCAGGCACAGCCTGATCACCCGAAGTTCCAAGACATTGATCGGTAGACTGGATTTTTCTAGCATCCAATAACCTTGAGCAGAGCTCAGCCCCAGGATGCCTCCCCACCTGGACAGACTGGCATCTGTCGTGACCACTGTCCAATACAGGGGGAGAAAAGATTTGCCCTGCCGAAGAGTCGTCAAGCGAAGCCACCAGACCAGGGAACCCCTGGTTTCCCAGCTCAGCCAAATCTGATTGTCCAGAGACTTTGGACACTTGTCTCATTTCACTAGTATCTCCTTCTGGAGGGACCTCGTATGGAACTGTGCAAACGGGATTGCCTTGATTGTAGACACCATCAAGCCCAGCACTCGCATGCAAGTCCGGAGGGAGGACCTCCTGCGGGACAGCAACAGATGAATCGCAACTTCTAGAGTTTGTCCAGAGGAAGAAACACTTTGGCCAGAGCTGAATCCAGAGTCAGAACCAGATAATCCAATTTCCTGGACAGGATCAGGGCAGACTTCTGGCAGTTTAGAAGCCAACCAAACTCCTTCAAGGTCTGGACAGTGACCTCCACGTTGTCCATCAATGCAGATGAGGACTCGCAACAGGAGGTCGTCCAAGTAGCCCAACACAGCAATCCTCTGCTAACGTAGCAATGCCAGAACCAGGGCTAACACCTTTGTGAAGACCCGAAGAGCGGAGACGAGACCAAAGGGTAATGCCACGAACTGATAGTGCTCCTCTCTCAAAGCAAAGAGGAGGAAACACTGGTGTGGGGCACATATTGGAATGTGCAAGTAAGCATCTTTGATGTCGATGGAGGCTAGAAAATCCCCCTGATGTAGGGATCAAAGGGGGACCACACAAAGCAAAGGGGGGCCTTGGGGGGGAGGAGAACACGCAGGATCAACCATCCCGGGGGGTGCCCGCATTCACCCCCCACCGCATCCAGGGGGAGAGGGGGGATATCATACTCACGATACCACGGAACCAGGCGGGCACCACTCCAGACAGAACCCCTTACCACCGAAATGTAAGAAGAAATAAACGCTGTGACTCAGGCCAGGACCCAGTCGCATGCGACCTCGCGAGGCGTTTAACTCGCAGGTCAGCCCCCATCCAGTGGGGCTATGTCGCGGCCGACCCAGCTCGGATCTCTGGTCTACGCGTGCTCGCTGGCCAGACAGGGGGGACCACTGGATCTAGCTATCCAGCCTGTCGCCCAGCCCAGCAGTTGATTGTAGATCTCACAGAAAAAAGAACAGGAGAAAAAAATGCCATTTAAAAGGAAAAATTGCCAGAACCAAAGATCCTGGGAGGGAGCTAGGTCCTTACTAAACTGAAGGCCTATAGCAGAGAGGGGGATGTATACCAGCTAGGACTGCCCATAGGCAGTGTTTTTTCTGCCTAGTGTCCTACTCCTGTAGGGGGCGATATAACCCTATGGTTCTGATTATGGAGTGCTGTGTTCGTCAATGAATGAAAGAGAAATAACAAATTAAGGTTTTCAGGTTAGATACACATTGAGGCTCAATTTTCATTTCTGCCTGGAGCATACCTTGGTTATTTAGCTAGCAACATTGCAGAGAGTGAAAGCAAATTTTCTGCATTGACTTTTACACAAAGGAAAAATCTATAATATCATTCATTAATTTATTTGTGTCAAAGTTCAAATTAGTAAATTGAAAATTTAATTTTAGATTATAAAAATTGACAGAAAATGCACAGCAATGAAAAGGCTGCAATACGTTTTAGTGAACTGAACCCTCAATAAATGTTTTGTTTTTTTTCAGTAAAGAGGAGCAGTATGCTTCAGTGCCAGCAGTAAGCTGTCTGATTTGCCTATACATGTAAAGAATATGTGTCACATTAGCTGTATTCAGCAAGTTAAATAATCACCTAAACTCATTTTGGTTTCCATTCTCATTTCATCGAAGGATTGGCCATTATTAACTGTCACATCCTTATAAAGGTTCTTGTTTTTCTCTATGTAATCCCATTCCTCCGTGGAGAAAAATATGGATATGTCACCACATTTTATTGGTACCTTAAATACAAAAGAAAGTCAGTGCAATCAAACACAAGCTGGCCTGTATAAAAGAGCTACGTATATGATTTATAGATATATAAAAGATTCAAGAGTTTATTGAGATGAAAGCTAGTCAACTGTGATTCAACCGAAGGGCATTGTTAAAGTACAGGAGTTGTTAATATAAAAGTATAAACCTTTTTATTTTTTTTTCTTTACTTTCTAAATTACTTTTTTGTTTAAGGCTTCTTTCACATGAACGATCCGTTCAGGTCCGCCTGTCAGTTTTTTAGGCGGACCTGAACGGACCCTCCATAGACCTCTATGGAGCATCGGATGTCAGCGGTGACATCCGACCCGCTCCAATCCGAAAAAGTGTAACGAAGGAAAAACCTACTTTTCCATCCGTTTTCGGATCGGATCGGGTGACGACGGACTCTACGGTCCGTCATCATCCGATCCCCCATAGGGGAGAGCGGCACTCTGACAGGTCCGTCGCTGCACGACGGACCTGTCATCTGCCTGCTCAGCGGGGATCCACGGAGCGATCCCCGCTGAGCAAGCGGATGTTCATGGGGCGGATCATCACGGATCCGTCCCGTGTGAAAGGACCCTAAAAGGTGTCACATATTCTAGAGGAATGAAGAGCAATGAAAGTATTGCCTTTTACTAAACATAGAAAAAACAAAAAATAAAACTATCATTCAATAAAGCAGTACAAATAAGTAACTACAAAGTGCATTAAGGCTGGGTTCACATTGGTGCGCTGTGCGACATCGCACGTGACTCGCACCTCACTGCTGTGCGATGTCTGAGATGCAAATTCTGCCATACAGATTGTATGGATGAATTTGCATCGCATTCGGACCAAAGTTGTGCAGGACCTTTTTTTGGTCCGCACCAGAATCGGATCGCATGGGTGTTCACACCCATGTGATCGGATTTATGTCCGAATTGACAGTTCGCACTGCGATATGCGAACCGATCTGGGGGCGTCATTAACTTTGTTCACATATGGCAGTGTGAGTCGGGTGCGATGCGCAGGGTTCCCAAATCGCACCAATGTGAACCGAGCCTAAAGCGTATTTTAATATTTCTTTTGCATCCAAATTGAGATAACACATACGGTACTTTATATTTAAGACATAAAGTAGGTGTTTATTTGATTTATGCTGTATACGCCATCTGAATGTTCCTTGACTATGTATACTATATTAAGGTCTCAGTATGTAATAACTAAGCAATAGTATATTATGCAGGACATACTCTTTTGTTAATCTGGCATTATTGTAATTGTCATGGTGTTTTTTTCTTGTTACAAGGAAAAAAATAATAAAAAGCATCTTAAAAAAAAGTAGGTGTCAATTTACATAAAATATTTAAAATCTGCTGCTTAAATTTTTACTTGCTTTTTCCTTCCTGAGAAATCCTACTTAGCTTCTGCTTCTATGTAATATCAGGAGAGGGCTAGGGAGTTAGGTTTACCATAATTATGTCTGTACTGTGCTGCCAGATCTTCACTATCAGTTGTAAACTAATGTGCACACTCTCTGTCCTCACAAAGGGTTAAAATATCTCAAGGCTTGGATGGTACATTATAATGCACTTTCAAACTAATCAGTCCCTTAAACCGGGTTCACACTGCTCCAACATGAAAGTCCCACGACTTCTGATCCGACTTTACCTTGCAACATCGGTCAGACTTTAATGGACAGGCTCTGACTTGAGATGAGTGCCACTTGTGTCCGCTATGGATTTGGGTTTCATTTTCAATACATTTTCAATACAACATTGTCTCTAAGCACAAGTCGCATGTCACATGTTGGATTAGTTAAGATGCTGATCCGACTTGAATACGACTTCAATGATATTCAACGGGCTGAAATCAAACCAAAGTCGGACCAAAGTAGTGCAAGAACCTTTTCCAAAGTCCGAATGACACAAGTCAGACCAGTTAACCACTTCAGCCCCGGAAGAATTTACCCCCTTCCTGACCAGAGCACAAAATTGACGTCCTTTTTTCCCACAAATAGAGCTTTCTTTTGGTGGTATTTGATCACCTCTGCGGTTTTTATTTTTTGTGCTATAAACAAAAAAATAGCGACAATTTTGAAAAAAAAACGCATTGTTTTTTACTTTTTGCTTTAATAAATATCCCCAAAAAATAATTAAAAAAACATTTTTATTCCTCAGTTTAGGCTGATACGTATTCTTCTACATATTTTTGGTAAAAAAAAAAAAAAAAAAAATCGCAATAAGCGATTATTGATTGGTTTGCGCAAAAGTTATAGCGTTTACAAAATAGGAAATAGTTTTATGACATTTTTATTAATATTTTTTTTTTTTTACTAGTAATGGCGGCGATCAGCGATTTTTATTGTGACTGCGACATTATGGCGGACACATCGGACATTTTTGGGACCATTGTCATTTATACAGCAATCAGTGCTATAAAATACACTGATTCCTGTGTAAATGACACTGGCAGTGAAGGGGTTAACCACTGGGGAGGGGAGGGGCTAAGTCAGTACTAGGGAGTGATTTCTAACTGTAGGGGGGATGGGCTAGCTGTGACACGTCACTGATTTCTGCTCCCGATGACAGGGAGCAGAGATCAATGACACTGTCACTAGGCAGTTCATCCTCTCCGTGAGGCAATCGCGGGTATCTCCGCGGCGATCGAGTCCGTGGGACCCGCGACCCGACTCACGAAGCTCCCGGCCGGAGCGCACGCCGCCGGCGGTGCGCACGCAATGGCACGGCGGGGAATTCAAATGGGACTTACAGGTACGCCCATTTGCCATTTTTATTTTTTTGGTTGAACTAGATGGACTTGTGTCTTTTTTCAACCTAACTATGTAACTATATTCCGATTAATTCACACGGGTTATTACACTATTCTATTTGCCTTAATAAATAGAATTAGTAGACTTTGTGAGAGATTAGAGATTATATAGCTTTTATAAAAGGGGCTTCTCAACTAAGTGTAAGATAAGGTCTGTCTGACATATCTAATGGTTGTGAAATACCCAGAATGTAGCACATACCCAGAGATCATGTGATCGTTGCCCGGGTAGTAATCTTAGAGCAAAATTTTTTTAATCTAATTAATGTGCAATAAAAATGTGAATGAAACTCCACATATACTGTGGTCAGATGCTGATTTGTCAGGCGCCAACCAGTAAATGTCACACCCTGCAGCAAAACTTACATCTCCAGTCAGTGAATGTGTGCTGCTGTGTGGTGAATTCTTCTTTACAACCACATATTCCTGTAGGACAAAAAAAAAAAATTAATGCAGAGAAAGTCCTCTGTATATAAATGTAAATTGTGGTTTTAAAGCAAGAACCCATTCACACTATTTCACTGCATTAACAGACATTAACAGACATGTCTACATGCACTGCATTAAGGCAGCCCATCTATTTGAAAAAGGTGCACTCAGTAATTTGGGAGCGCACTGAAATACACGCATGTTACATAATCCTCAATATCTCCCAGTAATACAGAAAGATAAGCTGTATAGGAAGCTATACTATGGTCTCTTTCACAGTCCTGCCAAAATACTGAGCGTTTTCAGGCATACAGGCGTTTTATTTACTGTTCTTAATGCAGCCCATTGTATTCAATGTGCCTGTATACACAAGCGCGTAAAAATGCACAGCACATAGTTGAGTAAAATAAAGATGCAAAAATTGGAGTTGTGCGTAAAGTGTTCATTTGAAGAGGTTAGAATTTATTTTACTCGTGTATCCGCGTACATGCAAACATGCACAAATACGCACAAAATAAATGCCTGAAATTTTGTTCAGGAATACTGATGTTTAAACATCAGTACTGTGTGCACGTACCCTAATGCTGCTTTTTAAAGCAGAGTTCCACCCATTTACAAGTCAGCAGCTGCAAAAAGTGTAGCTGCTGACTTAATAAACATACACTCACCTGTCCCACGGTCCAGCGATGCGGGCGCACGAAGCCCCGCTCCTCTCTGCGGCGGCGGCATTCTAACTGTGGGCGCCCAGCTGTGGCACTGTGCATGCGCGAGCCGCGCTGCGCACTGTGAATGGCCGGGCAATCTTCTGGGACCTGTGACGTGTCCCGGAAGATTGCAGGGAGGGGGAGGGAGAGGTGATCTTCCTTCCGGCGCTGCGGCCCCAGGGGAGGAAGTGGGAGCTGGGTGCCTGTAAAAACAGGGTACCCGCTCCCCCCCCATAAAAAAATTACATGCCAAATGTTGGGTGAAGATGGACGCGGACACCAGCGGGAACATTGCGTGCTTCATTTGCAGGTAGGTGGCACATAATGGGCTAGTATGCGAAGCATACTAGCCCGTTATGCTTTTACTTTGCAGTCAGGGTTTACTTCAGGGTTTACTTCCTATTTAAGATATACTACTGTGGTAATAGTGTAAAAAAGTTGACTGAAGGGCATACAGTGTAAACCCTAACTGAAAGCTATTTGGTTTGCTAAAGCACTGTGTATCAAACAATTGCATTTTTTAACAAATAAAATACTGGTTTCATCTGATGCATATCCACACTTCTGATTTCCTGAATCCTCTTTGCAACTACTTCCCATCTACATACACTCACTCCAGTGATGGCTACATGATATTTCTCACAGTGCTTCTCTCAAAGGTGACAACAGTGTGTCATGCCTGTGTGATGTGCACCAGCAAGTCTGTTTCTAGTATCAACTAGGAAAGTGCTTAACAGGGTGACAATGCAGTAGAACAATTAAGAGACAGGGATTGAATAGTGTCACCCTATAACAGCAGTGCCTGAATAAGGACCTTTGTGGGAGGAACACCAGGTAATATTTTATCAAAAGCTACAGTTTTAAAATGATTAAAAATAGCTTTTCCAGTTACTTTAAAGGGTTGTTAAGCCACAACTATAAAAACCTCCCACCCCCTCTGTAACTTAACATTATGTGCCCCAGTGTCTGTTTTATATAAAAAATATGCTGATCTGTACCTATATCAGAGCGGCTCCGGACATTCATGTGACTCCTCAGCTCTCTTCTTTGCCCAGCTGACAGCTTCAGTGGGTGGGGCCGAGCACTCCTGATAACGTCAGCCAGGGAGGAGAGGAGAGAGAGAGCCGAGGAGTCACGTGAGTGCTGGGAGCAGCTCTGATATAGGTACAGATCAGCATATTTTTTATATAACACAGGCACAGGGACACATATTATGTTACAGAAGGGATGGGAGGATTTTATAATAGTTATGAGAATAGCAGGAGGGGAGGGGGGAAGAGGAGGACAAAGAAGGACAGAGCAGGGCTGCGGATAATGGAGGCATGTAAACTGACCACAGTGTCAGGGCTCAGCAGCCATGATAAACCGTGGTCAGTTTACAAGGTGGAGGGCAGAACCAGGCAGGATCAGCCAGGTATTTTAGGTGATAGAAGGGGCCAAATTACACAGCACAAGCACTGTGCTGTATAACATACTTTAAGAGAACAGGATCTGTTTTTTTATTTTTTAGGTTAACAAACACTTTAACAAGTTAAAGTAGTTCTAAAGGCAGAACGCATTAAGGTAAAAAGACTTTCTACATGCAGCCCCCCCACCCAGGCCACCCCTAAATTCTAACTTGATCCTGATCTCAATCCAGCAATGTGTATGAGAGCAGAGGCTCTCCCGGCTTTCTCCCCCCTCACTGGTTCAGACACAGCAGCGTTGTGACCATTGGCTCCTGTTGCTGTCAGACACAGCCAGTGATGAGGGAGCGGTACAAACAGAGGCGCTTGGAAGCGTGCACGCACAAGTGCCCCCATGGCAAACGGCTTACTATGGGGGCACCTGGCGGGCAGGAGGAGCCAGAAGTGCTGGCAGGGGACCGAGAAAAGGAGGATCGGGGCTGCTCTGTGCAAAACCATTGCACATAGCAAGTATGACATGTTTGTTATTTTTAAAGAACAAAGAAAATAGAGCCTTTGGAACCACTTAAAGCTTATATGAGATTTTTTTTATTTATTGGGTTTACATAACTTTACAACAAAAGAAGATAATGATGCAGCATCAGCAATCGTGTGACCACTTTCACAGTGGTCATATATGATGGGAAGCCAGTCCCACCAGCTACCCAATATTTACCACGGACCAAGAGCTGTCTTTGTACTGAGAGACGTCGGCCACCCCTGCTCTCAGCACATATTTGCATCATGTGGGCGTTAAAGTCCGCCCTTTTGCCACTGCACATATTTGTTGGGAGGATGTAGGGGAGCTATGCCCCTTTCACACATAATGTCAGTTTTTGACGGACTCCGTTTGCTCAGCGGGGGTCGCTCCGTTGATCCACGCTAAGCCGGCGGATGATCGGTCCGTCTCTGCTCACTGTGCAGAGACGGACCTGTCAGATCTCCGCTATGAGGGATTGGATGAAAACGAATCCGCCTGTCCGTTTTCATCCGATCCAATCGATGGATAGAAAATAGGGATTCCATCCAAATGAATTTAGCGGATCGGAGCGGACTGGATGTCAGCGGACATGTCACCGCTGACATCTGTCGCTCCACAGAACTGTATGGAGCGTCTGTTCAGGTCCGCCTAAAAAACTGACAGGCGGACCTAAACGGTCCGCATGTGTGAAACAGGCCTTAAATGCATAGGTGAGAGAAAGTCGGCACTATTTGCAGCCCCTCCATTATGTCCTTTGTTTTGCTACTTACACTTACCTCTCCAGTCAGGAGGTAGATAATTCCCAGGGCATGATTCAAGATCTTCTCAGTAAATAGCTTCTTGTTCATTTCAGCAATCATGTCTGAGACAAAAACACAGCAGTACAATAAGAAAGTAAAATAATGAAAATGAGGCATTTGCAACAATGGCCGGTAATACATCATATAACTAACAGGAATAAATTACTTAATGTGACAAGACAACACTGGCCTCATATGAAGGGGCTTGTTACCTAAACACAATTTAACTGCACAGAAATGTCTAATTACGTTAATTATATATATATATATATATATATATATATATATATATATATATATATATATATACACACACACACACACACACACACAGTATATTAGAGCTGCACTATTAATTGTTAAAAAAAAAAAAAAAATCACAATCTCGATTCAATCCACTCACAATCTTCACCCAGCATTTCCCTAATTCTATGTAAAAAGTGCAGAGCCGTTCTCTGCTCAGAGCTGTCAAAAAAAAAAAAAGCTGGCCAATGTTTATCAACATTCCTCAGCACTGAAGGATAGATTAGAGAAGAGCTCATTTGGTCCTCTTAGATCAAAGGAATGAACTTTGGTCTGTAAATGAGGTCAGTTTAACTACTTAAAGACTAAAGCTTTTTCTGACACTTGTTGCTTACAAGTTAAAATCAGTATCTTTTGCTAGAAAATAACTTAGAACCCCCAAACATAATATATATATTTTTATCAGAGACCCTAGAGTAGCCTTTCTCAACCTTTTCAACACAGAGGAACCATTGAAATAGCTCTGCGGTTGTCATGGATCTGCCACCTAAGGGTTAACTTAGTCCAGGCTCATTTCAGTGATTGGCAACAGGCTGCCTTATTTAAACACCTCAGCAGCTCTGTGTCCTTGCTGTTTGATCTGCAGCTCTGTGTATGTGTTTCCTGAAGATCTGATATCTGCTCCCGTTTGACCCGGCTTGTTTTGAGACTGCTCCTGTTATCCGCCTGCACCTGACCCTTGGCTTGCTTGACGATTCCTTCTGCCTGCTCCTCTTGTACCTTTGTTGCCAGCCTGATTATCGACCTGGCCTGCCTGACGTTCCAAGACTCTCCTCCAGTCTGCTATACTTACCTACTGCAGCCATCCAGCTTCAGTCCCAGTCTGCTTACCTGTCTGCTGATCCATCCAGTCTGCTCACCTGTCTGCTGATCCATCCAGCCTGCTGGTCCTGTCTGCTGTGCCAGCCATCTGACCCATCTGCTGTTGACCCTGCCAGGCACTCATACCATTCTGCACTCCCGTGCCACCTGTCTGCTCTACCAGGGGCAGCGAGTCAGATACGTAAGGGAGGCCTTCCTCTGCACTATCGGGCTCATCAGTCAGGTACGTGAGAACCTGACAGTATCAAACAGCAATGTCTGAGCCCGAGCGAGGAACCTCCCCCATGGAAGAACTGTGCCGACACCTGGCGGGTTTGACACAAGCTGTTAAAGATCTACAAGAGGGTTATACTCGGCTGGAAGAACGAGTTCAAATTCTGTCATCTCCCGCCAACCCTCAAAGCGCTACCTCAGCTGGTATCTCATCCGCACCTTCAGTAGTGATGTTACCACCAGAACCAAGGGTACCCACGCCCGAAAGAACTGCGGGTGAACGTAGCAAATACAGAGCCTTTCGTAATGCTTGTGAACTCTATTTTGCCCTACAACCCCGCACCTTTTCTCTGGAAGCAACTAAAGTGGGTTTCGTTATCTCCCTGTTGACCGGTGAACCCCAAGTCTGGGCACATCGCCTTCTGGAACAAAAGGCTGAATCATTAAACAACCTCACCACATTCTTTGTCGCTATGTCACAACTTTATGAGGACCCCCAGCAGACTGCCACTGCTGAGGCCGCATTACATGCACTTCAGAAAGGCCGCAGAGCGGCAGAGGACTACGCAGCCGAGTTCAGGCGTTGGAGTTCTGATACCAATTGGAACGATGCGGCCCTTCGTTACCAATTTCGGATGGGACTATCTGATCCTCTAAAGGATGAACTGGCACAAGTAGGGATACCCCAGTCTCTGGACGAACTTATTATTTTGTCAATTCAGATTGAGCGACGTCTAAGGGAACGTCGCTCCGAAAGATCCATAGGTCAATATCGGCCAACTTGGATGCTACCTAAAGTTCCCAGTTTCTCCAGCCAGGCTCCTTCCGCTCCAGTTGCTCCGGCTCCGGATTCCTCTGAGCCCATGCAGTTGGGTTTGCTTCGTCCCTCTCTCACCACGGAGGAATGACAGCGCAGGCGAATCAATAACCTCTGTATGTACTGTGGGGGACCCGGGCATTATGTGAGGTCTTGTCCTGCAAAGATGCGTAAGTGCCTTTCAATCTCTTCAATGCATGTTCCTGTCTTACCTAACCAAGCCTCTCACTTTGCTCTCCCCATCATGTTACAGGTCCCAGGAAAGAGTATCCAGGTATCTGTCATAATTGAGTCCGGAGCCTGCAGCTGTTTCATAGACTTGACGTTTGCAGCCAAACACCTCATTCCACTTCAATCAAAGACCCGGAGACTAGCCATACATCTTGCTGATGGCTCTGTCATTAAATCTGGTCCAGTCACACAGGAGACTGTCTCTTTGCTGGCTATCATTGCTTCCCATCACCAAGAGTTTTTACGCCTGGATGCCATTTCATCACCTCTGTTCCCCATCATCTTAGGTATGCCCTGGCTGCAGGCCCATAATCCCCACATCAACTGGACTACTGGAGAAATCAAATTTCCTTCAAGTTATTGCCAGCAACATTGCCTGCAAGAGGCCTCAGTCAACCCTTCACCCTTACTCTGCCTTGACACAGATCCTGAATTACGCCAATCAATCCCAGTGGCATACCACGATTTTCTGGACGTGTTCAGTAAGAAGGGTGCAAAGACCCTTCCTTCCCATAGATCCTACGACTGCCCTATTGAACTGTTACCAGGGGCTGAGGTCCCCTTCGGAAGGATTTTCCCTTTAACCGAGCTTGCGTTGGGCACACTGAAGGACTATATTGATGACAACCTTAAGAAAGGATTTATTCGCCCATCTACTTCTCCGGCTGGCGCAGGCATCTTCTTTGTTGAAAAGAAGGACCATTCACTACGCTCCTGCGTAGACTATCGAGAATTAAACAAGATTACTGTCAAAAACCGTTACCCACTGCCTCTTGTGCCCGAACTGTTTCAGAGACTGGGAACCGCAGTCATCTTCACTAAACTGGATCTCCGGGGAGCATACAACCTAATCCGTATTCGAGAAGGAGATGAGTGGAAGACGGCTTTTCGTACCCGATTCGGGCACTTCGAGTACCTTGTCATGCCTTTTGGGTTATGCAACGCGCCAGCCACCTTTCAGCACTTTGTCAATGACATTTTTCGTGACTATCTGGACTTGTACGTCATTGTGTACCTGGATGACATCCTGATTTTCTCCTCCACAGTAGATGACCACCGTAGGCATGTCCGAAATGTGCTAACACGACTCCAGCAGCATGGCCTCTACGTCAAACCGGAGAAGTGCGAATTTGAACTTCAGTGTATCCAGTTCTTAGGCCTGATAATCTCTGTTGAAGGCATCAAGATGGACCCCCAGAAAGTCACCGCCATCTTGGATTTGCCAGCTCCTGTGGACAAGAAGGGGGTTCAGCGCTTCATTGGGTTTGCCAACTTCTACCGGAAGTTTATTAGGGGTTCTCTGCTATTATTGCCCCCATTACTGAACTAACTAAGCAAGGAACCTGATTCCTCTGGTCTCCCAAATCGCAATTGGCATTTGAAGCCCTCAAAAAACTGTTCACTTCAGCCTCCATCTTGAAGCACCCTGACCCTGCCTTACCGTTTGTTCTTGAAGTTGACGCCTCGGAAGTTGCAGTAGGGGCTGTGCTGTCTCAACGGCAAGGAGCTAAAGCCCTACTACTACCAGTTGCTTTCTTTTCCCGCAAATTATCTACAGCGGAAAGAAATTATGATGTGGGAGACCGTGAGCTTTTGGCCATCAAGGCCGCATTAGAAGAATGGCGTTACTTACTTGAAGGTGCAGCACATCCCATTCTGGTCTATACGGACCACAAGAATTTAGAATATCTGAGAACAGCAAAGAGATTAAAACCACGGCAGGCAAGGTGGACACTTTTTTTCTCTAGATTCTCATTCCATATAATGTACAGGCCAGGGTCGAAGAATACAAAACCAGATGCACTCTCATATATGTTCAACGAATCTGAGAGGTCCACACTTCCAGACACCATCCTTCCCTCAGGAAACTTTCTCATACTACATGAGAATCTGCTATCCCGAATCAAACAGGCTTCTGCCGAGGTTGCTTCGTCTTCTGAAACCAGCTTACAGGCACAGGATGGCCTACTGTGGCATGAAGGTAAAATTGTTGTACCTAAGGACTTAAGGGTGGCAGTATTGGAGCTCTTTCATGACCACAAGCTGGCTGGGCACTTCGGTGCCCTGAAGACGGCCGAACTGGTACAACACACGTTCTGGTGGCCTCAGGTGGTAGATGACTGTAAGAGTTATGTGGAGTCTTGTACTACTTGCTCCCAAAGCAAGAACAGCAAGGTAAAAGCCTGGGGTTTACTGAAGCCATTGCCCATTCCAGAGAGACCCTGGAAAATGATCTCAATGGACTTCATTGTGGAACTCCCTCCGGCAGAGGGTTTTTCTACCATCTTCGTAGTGGTGGACAGGTTGTCCAAAATGGCCCATTTTTTGCCCATGAAAGGAACACCCTCGGCTGTGGAAACTGCAAAAATATTCATCAAAGAAATTGTAAGGCTCCATGGAGTCCCAGCCAACATTGTGTCTGACCGGGGTGTCCAGTTCACCTCCAAGTTTTGGAAAACTCTGTGTGGGTCCCTTGAAATCGAATTGGCCTTCTCCTCCGCATACCACCCTCAAACAAACGGGCAAACGGAAAGAACCAATCAGACCCTGGAGCAGTACCTCCGTTGCTTTTCTTCGTTCTCACAAGATGACTGGGTCGCTTTACTCCCCATTGCCGAGTTCGCTTATAATAACTCTTCCCATTCTGCTATCAAACAAACTCCATTTTTTGCTAATTACGGCTACCACCCGTCCTTCCTGCCTAGTACCATACCTGAATGCTCAATCCCTGCAGTCTCTGAAACGATAGATTTCTTCTCTAGAAACAACAAACTATTACAAGAGACCATGACCAAAACACAAGAGTACAATAAAAAGATCTTTGACAGGAAAAAAAACAGGAGAACTAATTCTGGAATCCGGCAACCAGGTATGGTTGTCTACAGTGAACTTGAAAATGGCTTGCCCCTCAAGAAAATTGGGCCCTAAGTTTATGGGCCCCTTCCCTGTAAAGAGAAAGGTCAATGACGTAGCTTATGAGCTGGAATTACCCAATTCACTTAAAGTTCACCCCGTCTTCCATGTGACTCTTTTGAAACCTGCTGTTTTGAATTCCTTCCCTGAACGAAGTACTGGTCCACTGGAGCCTGTAATAGTCAATGGAGAGGAGGAATTTGAGGTGGAGGCAATCTTGGATTCTAGAAGGAGGTACAATGAGGTTCAGTATCTAATTAATTGGAAGGGGTATGGGCCGGAAAATAACTCTTGGGAGCCTGAAAGCAATATTCATGCTAAAGAACTAATGCAATCCTTCAAGAGATCCCATGATGTGAAGTTGGCCCAATTGGGCATCCGGAGGCTGCCCTTTAGGAGGGGGCAATGTCATGGATCTGCCACCTAAGGATTAACTTAGTCCAGGCTGATTTCAATGATTGGCAACAGACTGCCTTATTTAAACACCTCAGCAGCTCTGTGTCCTTGCCATTTGATCTGCAGCTCTGTGTATGTGTTTCTTGAAGATCTGATATCTGCTCCTGTTTGACCCGGCTTGTTTTGAGACTGTTCCTGCTATCCGCCTGCACCTGACCCTTGGCTTGTTTGACGATTCCTTCTGCCTGCTCCTCTTGTACCTTTGTTGCCAGCCTGATTATCGGCCCGGCCTGCCTGACGTTCCAAGACTCTCCTCCAGTCTGCTATACTTACCTACTGCAGCCATCCAGCTTCAGTCCCAGTCTGCTTACCTGTCTGCTGATCCATCCAGTCTGCTTACTTGTCTGCTGATCCATCCAGTCTGCTCACCTGTCTGCTGATCCATCCAGTTTGCTCACCTGTCTGCTGATGCATCCAGCCTGCTGGTCCTGTCTGCTGTGCCGGCCATCTGACCCATCTGCTGTTGATCCTGCCAGGCACTCATACCATTCTGCACTCCCGTGCCACCTGTCTGCTCTACCAGGGGCCGCGAGTCAGATACGTAAGGGAGGCCTTCCTCTGCACTCAGGCTCATCAGTCAGTATGTGAGAACTTGACAGCGGTCCTAGGGAACCCCTGCTAAAAATTAGAAATCTACAACTCATGATACATTAGTGTGATGGTCAGTAGGAAGAATAGTCCTTACACTTGTGGTCACTGGGAAGAATTAAGTCCTTACAGATAGTTAAAAAGATCAATGGTGTCAGTGGGAACTTATCTGAGAGGCAGAAATTGCCCAATGTTGAAGGAACCCCTAGCAACCTCTGGAGGAACCCTGGTTGAGAATCACTGCCCTAGAGAATAAAATGACGGTTGTTGCAATATTTTTTGTCACACTGTATTTGCGCAGCTCTTTCAAACGCAATTTTTTGGAAAAAAATACACTTCAATGAATAAAAAAAAAAGAAACTATATAGTAAAGTTAGCCCAATTTTTTTTATATAATGTGAAAGATGATGCTACGCTGTAAGAATCGTGAGAGAATAGTGATCTTTATTCTAAGCAAAAAAATCGTGATTCTCATTTTATCCGGAATCGTGCAGTTCTAATATGCACACACACACACATTTTAGTCTTCTTCTTGCCATGCTTGTGTCCAATTATATATATGTTTTTTCCCCATTTCTGTGAGCTTACACCAGGTGGTCTGGTGTCCCGGTCCCCCCAAACTCTTAAAGAATACTTATAGGTTAACCATCTTCATCACAAAAACCCCTGTATGTGAATTTGGTACAGGGACACTAGGTTGTAAACTCCTTTAGATATAGAGAACTGATTTGAACATTTTAATAGTATCTGCAAAGTACACTGCTTATCAATAGAAGTGATTCTTTACAGCTAATTGGTCATTTGTATGTGGCAGAACAGATGACCCCTCCCCCCATCACATTAAAACCACTTGAGATGCCCAAAATGTCTTCTCCTACCTGATTTCCTCTGCAGCACTTGAACCTGGAATCATTCTGCACTGAGCATTTTCAGGTTCAGAGCTGCTAAATCCCATCTGGCTGAAGAGGAGATCATATATTCTCTACCCTGGCTGAGTGCAAGGGAGACATTGGGGGCTCTGATGTCTCTATAAAGAGAATCTATCACTTCATATGTGCTATCACATAGTGAATCCTTTAAATAGCCTTAAAATGAAAAAAGTTTAAAAAAAAAAAACTAAAATTAGAAGACAGAAACAGTTGAACATTTTTTTCGGATATTCACCCACCCAGTGAATCCAGTGTTGTCCTGCTGAGATCCTATTCTCATCAGGTCCTGAGCTGCCATCTTTATGCGTGACGTCATGGGGAGGCTGGTGGCTCTTCGGGGTTCAGAAGGAGAGCCTCCTGATGATGTGTCACTATGCCCGTATCCCTCCTCCTTTGCCACTGAAGGGCTATGCCTCCTAGGATACGTGGCTTGCCTATCCCAGGAGGCACAGCGAGCGTACAGCACATCATTCACATAGGTGAGTAATCTACATTAGGGGGTGAAACAGAACCCTTTTACCAAGAAAAAAAAAGGTAAAATGACCCAAAACAAGTGCCCGATTTGTGTAGCGGAGGGGAGGATTGGAGAAAACTTTCATTTCAGGGTGAAGATCCGCTTTAACCTCCGGAAGATTTTACCACCTTCATGACCAGGGCATTTTTGGCTATTCGGCACTGTGCTGCTTTAAATGGCAATTGCACAGTCATGCAACACTGTACACAAATGAAATTTATATCATTTTTTCACACAAATAGAGCTTTCTTTAGGTGGCAATTAATCACCATTGGGTTTTTTAATTTTTGATATATAAATGAAAAAATTATGAAAACCACATTTTTCTTTACTTCTTTCTTCCTAAGTTTAGACCAAATGTAGTTTACTATATTTCTTTGGTAAAAATAACCCAGATCAGTGTATATTAGTCTGCAGGAAAGTTATAGAATCTACAAACTATGGTATATATATTTGACAGTACAAATACCCCGAAAATGACCCCTTTTTAGAAAGTACAGTTCAAGGTATTTAGTAAGAGGCATGGTGAGTTTTTTGAAGTTGTAATTTGTCAAATGATTGGTGTGGTAGTGATCAGGGATACTGACTGCTGACAGTATCTAAAAAAATAATATATTATTTATTAAATTATTTTATTTATATTTTTTGTATAATTTATTTTATATTTTATGTATATATTTATTTATTTTTACATGCTGTCATTAGAATAGTTCAGTATCACTATAGTGACACTGAACTACTCTGGGGGGGGGGGGGGGGGGATTCTAGAGGGGGGTTAAAATTGTTATTGTTTATTATATATAAGCAATAGTTAACTGTCATGAATGGCTTTCCATTCATGATAGCTTGCTTTCTGTTGGCATGCTGCGATTGGCTACAGCTAATCACATGGTTCAGGGTGTCAGGTACCATGTGATAGCTGTGGGCCAATCACAGCTGCACTACACTAAGCAAGCAGTCATGAATTGAAACATTTGGAAACCATTCATGACTGTTTGTTTACATTTTAATCATGGAATCGCTATCACGATACCCCAAGGCCGCTTGCGGCAGCCCAGTACTGAGCGTCATGATCACAGGTGGACACAGTGGTCATGGGATTGCCCCGCTGCACTCCTGATGGAGAGCGCTAGTAAACATGTTTCGGGGGATGTACGAGTACGTCGCCCAGCCTGGCTGTGCCGCCCGCTACCAGCATATGTACTGTTAGCGGGCAGCAAGTGGTTAAAGAGTAACCCCACTTTTGTTGAGAAAAAAAAATATTCTCCTCTGGGTGATCTATGTACACTGCAGGGATTTGAGCAAACTTTGTTGCAGATTCCTACCTTTTGTTACTCTGAAGAAACAGCTGTTTGTTTGTCTGTGTCCATGTGCTGAGTAAAGGAATGGGAGTGGTTTTATAGCGATCAATCATAAAAAAATGGCACATAAGGGTGAAGCACACCACCAGGTATAATCAATGTAAAAAGTCCAACAAAAGGTCCTTTCAAATAAAGATATATAAATACTGTATATGAGGACATTCATAGCACTTGTGGCAGTTGACCCAAGAGCAGAAGTAGTCTCTGCCTGGTTCCGGATACATCAAGGCTTTAGCGGTTAGAGCCCTAGGTGTTCTAGTTGGACAGCTGCATAGTGCTTACAGCGAGATGCGATCCGATGGTGATGCTAGCAGCTATTTATATATTTGAAGAGCGAGTTTCATTCTGTATTATGTGAGTTACTACTCGTTGTCATTTTAATAAATCAACGTGGTTTAATACTACATTTAGTTGGTGCTCCCCTCTTTTCCTATAATTGTCAATCAGCTGCTGCACCTGCAGGGTTCTAATGAGGAAAGTGGCAGAGTTAGCATCCCGTTAGCATCCCTTTAGACATGATTTCCCTTTGAGAGTATCTTACCAAATATGACATTCTTTTGCAGGGGATGCCTGAAATCTGACTCGTATGTCAGTGCAGATGTCTGAGAAATCAGTCAGCCAATCAAACAAGCAGGAAATGACATTTCTGGGGGTGCGTTACATTACACCATCTGTTTACAGAATACCTGCAGGTAGCCATATTACACTGCATATTACAGAAAATTACACCTCTGAAGATTGAAAAGGAAAGATAATTTTAACCACTTCCTGCCCGGCCTATAGCAGATTGACGGCTGAGCGGTGGTTCAGTTATCCTTACTGGGCGTCATATGATGTCCAGCAGGATAACAGCCGCCGCGCGCTCGTGGGGGCGCGCATCACGGCGATCGGTGGAGCGGTATGTCACTCTGACACACCACTCCACCGATCTTGGTAAGGAGGCTCTTTACCACGTGATCAGCCGTGTCCAATCATGGCTGATCACGATGTCAATAAAAGCCGTTGATCGGCTTTTCCTCACTCTCGTCTGACAGATGCGAGTAGAGGAGAGCCGATCGGTGCCTCTCCTGACAGGGGGGGTCTGCACTGATTGTTTATCAGCGCAGCCCCCCCTCGGATGCCCACACTAAACCACCAGGGAAGGGGGCAACATGTGGATGGCCAGGTATGTACCCCATGGCCATCCACATGTGCAAATTATGCCCAATCTGTGCCAATCAGTGCCCACAAATGGGCACTGACAGGCACCATTATATATCAGTGATGTCCAGCAATGCCACCCATCAGTGCCACCAATCAGTGTCATCTGTGCCACCCATCAGTGTCCATCGGTGCCACCTGTCCGTGCCCATCCATGCCCCAGTGCCCACCTATCAGTGCCCATCAGTGCCCATCCGTGCCACCTATCAGTGCCACTTATAAGTACCCATCAGTGCCACCCATAAGTACCCATCATTGCCACCTATGAGTGCCCATCAGTGCCCCCTATGAGTGCCATCCGTGCCGCATACCAGTACCACCTATCAGTGCCCGTCAGTGCCACCTCATCGGTGCCCATCAGTGCAGCCATATCAGTGCCCGTCATTGAAGAAGAAAACATACTTATTTACAAAATTTTTTAACAGAAACAAAGAAAAACTTGATTTTTTTGTCTTTTATTTGTTGCGCAAAAAATAAAAACCGCAGAGGTGATCAAATACCACCAAAAGAAAGCTCTATTTGTGGGAACAAAATGATAAAAAATTTGTTTGAGTACAGTGTTGTATGACCGCACAATTGTCATTCAAATTGCGACAGCGCTGAAAGCTGAAAATTGGTCTGGGCAGGAAGGTGTCTAAGTGCCTGGTAGGGAAGTGGTTAAATAACATTCAGTTACAATATGATTTGTGTCGCAACTGTATATGCTATATTATATTTTATTTGCTAATTTTTTTTTCCACAAAAGTGAAGTTACCCTTTAACCACTTCAGTCCCAGAAGAATTTGGCCCTTAATGTCCAGGCCATTTTTTGCGAAATGGCACTGCGTTAATTTAACTGACAATTGTGTGGTCGTGTGACGTTGTACCCAAATAAGATGTCCTTTTTTTCCCCACAAATAGAGCTTTCTTTTGGTGGTATTTGATCACCTCTGCTGTTTTTATTTTTTTATGCTATAAACAAAAAAAAGCAACAATTTGGGAAAAAAAATTATTTTTTACTTTCTGCTATAAAACATATCCAAAACAAAAAAAAAAAGTAAAAAAAAAGGAATTTATTCATCAGTTTAGGTCAATATGTATTATTCTACATATTTTTGGTAAAAAAAATCCCAATAAGCGTATATTGATTTGGTTTGTGCAAAAGTTATAGCTACAAAATAGGGGATAGATTTAAAGACTTAATTTTTTCATTGGTAATGGTGGCGATCTGTGATTTTTAGCAGGATTGAAGCGGACAAATTTGACCCTAAGTGACATTTTTTGGGGACCAGTGACACCAATACAGTGATCAGTGCTAAAAAAAAAATGCACTGATCACTGTATAAATGACACTGGCAGGGAAGGTGTTAACACTAGAGGCGATCAAAGGGTTACCTGTGCTCTCTCAGTGTGTGTTCTAACTGTGTGGGGGGTGGGCTCACTGGGACAACACAGAGATCGCTGTTCCTGATCACTAGGAACAGCCAATCTCTATGTTGTCCCCTGTCAGAACGGGGATCCACCTTGTTTACATAGGCAGATCCCAGCTCAGCCTCCCTGTGGAGCGATGGCGGGTTGCCGGCAAACATCGAGTCCGCAGTCCCCCGGCACGCAGCAGGCGCCCACAGTATCTCATGCACGAAACGACGTACAGGTACATCGTTTCACGGAGCCAGGCCACCCTGCCGCAGTATATGTGCAGTGGGCAGTCCAGAAGTGGTTAACTACTTTATGTCCGCACTATAGCTGAAAGACGACTACAGCGTGGCTCTCTCATTCTTAGAGGGCGCCCCTGGACGTCCTCCCAGAACCACGCCTCCCTGGGGTGCGCATCTGGCATGCTCTGTGACCACTGTGTCCTTCCAATCACAGTGGCCCTTTACCATGTGATTGGCTGTGTCCAGTCACAGCTCATGTAAACAAACTCACCGGTTATCAGTATTCCTCACGCGCTGTCACAGCTTGAGGAGAGCCAGTAACCAGCAAGTGTGACGGGGGACATTTATACAGATAATCAGGGCACTGATCATCCATCATTCCATACACTATCTGTGTACAGAAGACTGCCATATTGCACTGCATATTACAGAAAATGACAATCCTGCAGATTGAAAAAGGAAAGGTCACTTTTAATAACTACCTGCCTGGAGTTTGCATGTTCTCCCTGTGCCTGCGTGGGTTTCCTCCGGGTACTCCGGTTTCCTCCCACACTCCAAAGACATGCTGGTAGGTTAATTGGATCCTGTCTAAATTGGCCCTAATATGTATGAATGTGAGTTAGGGACCTTAGAGTGTAAGCTCCTTGAGGCCCGGTTCACACTGATGCATTGTGAATTTAGCGCGATTTTGACCCGATTGCGTTGCAAATCTTCTTTGCGAATTCATTACGTGTTTGTTGCGAATTTACTGCGATTCTACTGGAATGAGTTGTCATTTTGGGAGGTGACTGCGATTTCTGTCTGGCCAATGGAACCCAAACTTCCTGTTCTCCTCCTGGTTTTTGTGGAGTGTGTGGAGGAGGAGCAGGGGGGTGACGAATTCGCACATATGTGAACCATCAATGCGATTCAAGAACAATTTACATTGATGTCTATATAGAGACTAAATTCGCAACGCAGTAAACTCGCACAAGACCCTTTTTTTTTATCACATCACATTCGTAGAGGAATTGCAACGCATGTATGTGAACACCCGTCATTGAAAACAATGACTTTAGGGATGACATGTGAATTTAAAGTGTTTTTGACGCATCGCATTCGTTATGAACTCGCAACAGTGTGAACTGGGCATTAGGGTAGGGACCGATGTGAATGTACAATGTATATGTAAAGCGCTATGTAAATTGACGGCGCTATACAAGTACCTTAAATAATAATAAATAATAATAACATTCAATTACAATATGACATGTAGCAATCATATACACTATATTATATTTTTTGCAATTTTTTTCCCCACAAAAGTGGAGTTACCCTTCAAGGACAAAGCGCCGTTAGTCGTAGCGTTGGATTTGCGGAGTGACACCCAGACACTACTACTACTTTGCTGATCAGGAGTTCGGTGTACACATCTGAATTAATTCTTTTTGCACTATTCATACACACTAAATAAAGTTTTAGAACACAGCGCATCGCACCGCCTGGCAATACTGACACCAGCCTGCCCTCTATAATAGAACATTGTAGAGAGTGGGCAGAGTGAACTGGGTCTTATAGAATAGAGGACTGACACCCAGAACCTGGCAAACATCTGTACACAGCAGGCTCCAGCCCTGACATGGGGGATAAAAACCAAAGAAGGTTTCATTCACCTGCTTACAGGTAACATGGCACCCCAGCACTGCCCCTTCCTGAGCTCCCCTGCCACACCAGCCTGCTACTCAGAGGACATGCTGGGACTTGTGGTTCCTCACAAGCTGCAGAGCCTCGCCTTCCCCTCCCCCCTGCTCATAGGACGACACCCAGATGGTGACACACACGGAAGACACTATGCCCTCACCTACCTTGCCACACTCACGTTATATTTGGAGGAAGTGAAGACTTGGGGAAGTGCTGGCACAAGCACCAGGCTGAGTTTTCCCCCCGAGGGATGCTGGGAGTTGTAGTTTGCAGAGACTCACACAACAGCCGTTCTCAGGTGGGTGTGACTACAACTCCCACAATCCTTTGGGAGGAACCCACCTGACCGGCAGCAACCAATGAGAACAAGAAGTGGAGAGACTTTCAGAGAAGTGTCATAGCTGCAATGTGTGTGATCTGCAGGAATGCTGACTGAGGAAAATCCATTTAAAAGGCCATTTGTTGCTGGACTGGTGTAGATGTAGATATGTACAGTGCACCTGGAGCTCCTCACATTGTTCTATGCCTTGTCATTGCTTTCTTATAGAACTTTAGCAATGAAGTAGGAGTTATGGCAAAACTTTTTTTTCAATTTAGATGGAGTTTACACCACAATTTCTGCTTTCACCGTACGTTTGCACACGTTTTCAGTGAAAGTGCAAGCTTTTTTGGAACCATTTTTTTCAATTTATATTCTTTAGCAAGCTGCGTTTACAAGCACTTGTGTGCATTCATGCGCATATGTAGTGCGTTCGCGCACGTGTACTGCTCTGTACTTTTTTCAACTCCTTCCATCCGCTGCCACCTGGTCCTTTTAAGAGCTTCTTAATGCCGGTGTTCTGCAGAGAAAGTTCCGCTCGGCTGATAAGTTCCCCCCTCTACTGCGCAGGCGCTGCGCCTGCGCAGTAGGATCCGGCGGAAATAGCCGAAGCGGAATAGCTGAAAAACAGCTGTACACGGCACCTGTAAGAGGGCCGCTCGCCACGCTTCGGGCACGGCCTCGCTTCGCTCGGCTCTTTTAGATTCCCCCTCTAGGTCCACTTGGATGGTAGGGAAGGAACCTGGACCCAGGGCGCAGGCGCCGTGTACAGCTGATTGGCGATCTTGAGCTTCGGCTATCTCCGGCGGCTGTCAGGAGTTCGTACTGCGCAGGCGCTGCGCCTGCGCAGTACAGGGGGGGAACTTATCCACCGAGGGAACTTATTCGGCAAGACACCGGGAGGTGGGCATTCAGGTCATGTGACCGCTGTGATTGGTCGTCATAGCGGTCACATGATTGCATGTGTAGCACTAACTTTAAAGCAGGCTTGTTGCCTTCACTCTCGATACCTCTGTTTCACCGGCACCGGGTCTAGGGTTCCGTTGAGTTTACCTCTGGACGATATAAGCACCAAACACTTGGGTAGATTTTCCAATGCTTTAATGAACAAATAAAGGAAGTAGCAGGAAAGAGGCAGAAGGAAAGCTGCAGGGAAGCTCAAATACCTTTCCTTAGTATTCTTCAGAACATTCTTAGTAATCAAACACTTGTGGTTGAATGCACTCCCCTTGTGGGACTCAATCTTTGCCCGCCTGGATAGGCCTCTCTCACTTGTCTAGCAGCCAGTACGTAGCACGAACAAAAGTCTCTGCCACAGACTTGTTTGAAACTTACGATCCTTTGCCACAGGATGTATTGGTTTACGATGAATGTCAGACACAGTACTTGAACCTTTAAGCCAACCAAGCAGCACTATGCAGTAAGACTACTTTAGGATACGTCCTCCAACCGAGTCACCAGGCCCCTCTCCAGACCAGCACTCCGCATGATCCTTCCATGACGGGTCCTCCCCTGGGATCCTCTCGGCCGCCCAGCTTCCCCACTCAGGACAGACAGCTCAGGACCATTCCTCTGCTGCTGTGGCAGGTCACAGACAGACCTCTGGGCCCACCCACACGCCGCAGCGACGCGGGCCTCCGGACCGGAGGACCACGAGGTGGTACTCTTAACACATACCTGTCAGCCAGGAGGGCCAGCAGGTGGCTGAAAATGAACCCCTAAACATGGCATCTGTCCCATAAATACCCTCTCCCAGAATGCAACTCGGAGGACCACCTCCACCGAGTTATATCCGGGACAGAGGAGCACTCATACGCTTCAACACGTTGCTTTTCCAACACAAGCTGATGGTGAACACGACACCCACCGGCACAGTGTGGAACCACATGCAACTCAGCCAAGCTGGAACAGAGGCAAATCTAACTTCCTATAATAAGTGACCCACTAGATTTACCTATCAGCGGTAGATAAAAATCTGCCAGCGCTACACAAGTATGCATTGGCAGCTTTCTGGTCCCTGCAGGTGACTGTGCTGGGAGCGCGCAGGGCGTGCGCTCTCAGCACAGACGTATGTGCGACCTCTTAGCGGGTGGACTCGAAAGAGGAGCACCAGGCGCCTTCAGAAAAAATACTGTAGCTGCTGACTTTTAACCACTTCAGCCCCGGAAGGTTTTACCCCCTTCCCGACCAAGCCATTTTCTGCGATACGGCACTGTGTTGCTTTAACTGACAATTGCGCGGTCATGCCACGTTGTACCCAAATAAAATTGATGTCCATTTTTTCCCACAAATAGAGCTTTCTTTTGGTGGTATTTGATCACCTCTATGGCTTTTATTTTTTGAAAAAAAAATATATATATATTTTATGCTTTCTGCTATAAAACATTCCCAGTAAACAAATGTAAAAAATCTAATTTCTGCTACATGTTTTTGGTAAAAGAAATCCCAAAAAGCGCATATTGATTGGTTTGTGCAAAAGTTATTACGTCAGGAAAGCCTATCACTTCTCCAACTAATCTTTTATCAATTCCATCAGCTCATTCCCCACAGTTACAACCTTTTGTACCACCTGCCCCACCCTATTAGATTGTAAGCTCTTCTGAGCAGGGCCCTCTTAATCCTCTTGTATTTTACTGGATTATAACTGCAATGTCTCCCTTTTATATTGTAAAGCGCTGCGTAAACTGTTGACGCTATATAAATTCTGTTTAATAATGGGATAGATTTATGGACTTAATTATTTTTTTATTGTTTTTACTAGTAATAACTGCGATCAGCGATTTTTAGTGTGACTTTGACATTGCGGCGGACAAATCTGAAACTAAGTGACACTTTTTGGGGACCAGTGACACCAATACAGTGATCAGTGCTAAAAAATATGCATTGCCACTGTATAAATGGCACTGGCAGGGAAAGGGTTAACATCAGGGGCGATCAAAGGGTTAAGTGTGCTCCTAGGGATTGCTTTCTAACTGTGTGGGGGATGGACTGACTGAAGCAAGAGAGAGATCTGTGTTCCTGATTAGCAGGAACACAAGATCTCTTTCTTCCTCTTGGACAGAACGACGGCCTGCCTTGTTTACATTGGCGGACCGTCGTTCTGCCTCTCCAGCGAACAATCGCGGGTGGCCGGCGGTCATTGCGGCCGCTGGATCCACAAATTGGCTCCTGCTGTGTCCAATCAGGTACGTGATTTTGCACGTAAGGACCACCCTGCCGCAGTACATGTATGTGGTGTGGTCCTTAAATGGTTAATGTTAGGACACTTACCTTACCATGAATCCAGCGGTGTCTTCACCCGAACCGATTTTTCAATCGGCTCTCGGGTGCTGCCGCCACCATCTTGGCTAAGGGAAACTGGCAGTGAAACCTTGCAACTTCACAGCCGGTTCCCTGCTGCACATGCACAAAGCTTTCTGAATGGCCCAGCAGTGGGGGGAAGGAGGAGAGGGCCCAACTTCCGGATGGCCATGGCAAAGTCAGCCGGAGGTGGGTACCTGTCAAAACCAGGTACCCGCTCCCCCCGAAAGGTGCCAAATGTGTCAGTGGAGGGGGGAGGAGGCAAATAAGCAAAGCTTCCCCTTTTGGGTGGAGCTACGCTTTAACGCCGATAGGCCACATATATGCGCCACATTTGCAGGAAGAGGTTGAAAAATACATGTGAACACACTGTAACGGTGTGAACTGGGCTCCTTGGAATATGCATTTTTTCCATTGGGATTTTCATATAGTTTTTTTACAAGGACATTATTATTTTTTATACATGCAGGGACTGCATGGCTGTTAATCATTTGTAATAATGCACTTTTGGTATTCAGTTTATACATATACCTAGGATTTCCGTATGGCACATTGATGTGTATTCAATTATTTTGTTTGAGTGTAACATTGCATATATAACTTAGTTCACTGTTAATACAGACCTAGCGCCCCCCCACCACACACTTTTCTCACACAGCCATTAATGTCTAAACCGCTGGCAACAAATGTGAGTACACCTCTAAGTGAAAATGTCCAAATTGAGCCCAAAGTGTCAATATTTTGTGTGGCCACCATTATTTTCCAGCACTACCTTAACCCTCTTAGGTATGGAGTTCACCAGAGCTTCACAGGTTGCCACTGGAGTCCTCTTCCACTCCTCCATGACGACATCAAGGAGCTGGTGGATGTTAGAGACCTTGCGCTCCTCCACCTTCCATTTGAGGATGCCCCACAGATGCTCAATAGGGTTTAGGTCTGGAGACATGCTTGGTCAATCCATCACCTTTAGCCTCAGCTTCTTTAGCAAGGCAGCGGTTGTCTTGGAGGTGTGTTTGGGGTCGTTATCATATTGGAATACTGCCCTGCAGCCCAGTCTCAGAAGGGAGGGGATCATGCTCTACTTCAGTATGTCACAGTACATGTTGGCATTCATGGTTCCCTCAATGAACTGTAGCTCCCCAGTGCTGGTAGCACTCATGCAGCCCCAGACTATGACACTCCCACCACCATACTTGACTGTAGGCAAGACACGCTTGTCTTTGTACTCCTCACCTGGATGATGCCACACACTTGACACCATCTGGACCAAATAAGTTTATCTTGGTCTCATCAGACCACAGGACATGGTTCCAGTAATCCATGTCCTTGGTCTGCTTGTCTTCAGCAATCTGTTTGTGAGCTTTCTTGCAGACCAATTTGATGCAGTGTGCGGCGTATGGTCTGAGCACTGACAGGCTGACCCCCCACCCCTTCAACCTTTGCAGCAATGCTGGCAGCACTCATACGTCTATTTCCCAAAGACAACCTCTGTATATGACGCTGAGCATGTGCACTCAACTTCTTTGGTTGACCATGGTGAGGCCCATTGTGAGTGGAACCTGTCCTGTTAAACTGCTGTATGGTCTTGGCCACCGTGCTGCAGCTCAGTTTCAGGGTCTTGGCAATCTTCTTATAGCCTAGGCCAGTGATGGCGAACCTTGGCACCCCAGATGTTACATTTCCCATGATGCTCAACTACACTGCAGATTGCAAGAGCATCATGGGAAATGTAGTTCCAAAACATCTGGGGTGCCAAGGTTCGCCATCATAGCCTAGGCCATCATTATGTAGAGCAAAAATTCTTTTTTTCAGATCCTCAGAGAGTTCTTTGCCATGAGGTGCCATGTTGAACGTCCAGTGACCAGTATGAGAGAGTGAGAGCGATAACACCAAATTTAACACACCTGCTCCCCATTCACACCTGAGACCTTGTAACACTAATGAGTCACATGACACCGGGAGGGAAAATGGCTAATTGGGCCCAATTTGAACATTTTTACTTGGGGTGTACTCACTTTTGTTGCCAACAGTTTAGACATTAATGGCTGTGTGTTGAGTTAATTTGAGGAGACAGCAAATTTACACTGTTATACAAGCTGTACACTCACTACTTTCCATTGTAGTAAAGTATCATTTCTTCAGTGTTGTCACATGAAAAGTATAAAATATTTACAAAAATGTGAGGGGTGTACTTACTTTTGTGAGATACTTACTGTATTTCATAATGTGCTAGTATGCGATGCATACTTGCATATTATGCCATTGCCTTGCAGGGGGGTTTTTTAATTTTTTTTTTTTCAGTGGTTTACTACCGCTTGAAAGACTTACTGTTTAAAAAAAAAAAATAATAACAAACATGTCATACTTATGTGCTCTGTGCCCCGCCCCCTCTCTCTCCTCATTAGCTCACTCGCTGTAATTAACAGCAGTAGGAGCCAGTGGCTCAGCCAATGAGAAGTGAGAGTCCCTGGAGGGCCAAGGCTGTCGTGCACATCACTGGATCACGATGGGGCTCAGCTAAGTATTCTGCTGAACAGAGAAGGTTTTTTTTTACCTACATGCATAGATTGCATGCAGGTAAATATCCTTGAGCCTTTACAACCACTTTAAATATCATTTTGTCTAGGTTTATACCTACATAAAGCAGACCCTCTTTTTAATTTACCTTTCTTTTTCCAGTTTGCTGCTGGCCACACCCGCTGCCAACATTCATTCAACTCGTGCTTCCTCCTGGGATACTGACATCATCTATCTAATTTATGCTTCTTTCACGTGGGTGATCCGATCGGGTCCGTCTGTCAGTTTTTTAGTTTTTTGTCAGTTTTTCAGGAGATCTGATTGGAATGTCTATGTATTCCTGTGGACAGGTGAGTGTAAACAGACTTGCCTCTTGCATCTGTTTATACCCACCTATCTCTGGGTCCGATCCAATCTGCATTTAGGTCCCTTTCACACTATTACAACTTCGATTTTACCGCAAATTCGCATCTGCGATTTTGACTCGATTTCAGAGAGACTTGGGTTCTATGAACCTGAACTCGCATGAAGGTTGGACCAAAGTAGTGCAGGGACTACTTTGAAGTCGGCACGACTTGAAGTCAATGGTTGTCATTGGAAATCATGGGGAACAACTTTTCATGCAACTTTGCAGTCCCAAGTCGTAGGACAAGTCGTACAAGTGTGAAAGGGGCCTAAGGCAGATCAGTGGCTAGTCGGATGTAAACAGATTGCAGAGTCTGTTTACTCCTGGCCGCCCACAGAGCAGAGCGGGTTGTGTCCATGTCTGCTCTGCTTAAAGTGGTTGTAAACTCCTTTTTAGAACTTGTACCTTTAGGTAAGCCTAGAATATTAGGACATTAGAACATTTAGGAGATATTTACCTTGTAGTGCGCCAATGATGTTGTTTCTTCTCGAGCGAGTGCTCTGACTGGCGGCTCCGGTGGGCATGCGCGGGAGTGACATTAAGCGGCTCCGGCCAGTCACACAGCAGCCCCGGAATGAAGAAGTGCGAAGATGGATGCGGTGCATACTAGCCCATTATGCTTTTACTTTGCAGGGAACGACAGAGGAAGTAAAACCCATAAGGGTTTACTTCCTCTTTACTGCCTAGGAATCCAGCTCTGTCCTCACCCAGACTGGTTGTTCGCCACTCTTTGGGTCAGTGCTTTCCACTGTGCATGCGCGAGTCTTCATTTCCAAAAAGCTGTGGCAAAAAATGAGATCACATTGGGATGTCTGCTTTCCAAACAGGGGTCATTGTTGGGGTGTTTTTACTTTCCTGGCAATTTTTATTTTTATATGCTTTATAACAAAAAGTAAGGAAAACTGTTTTTTCCCTGTATATAGTAAACAATAAAAAAAAAACTGGTTATTAAATGCTTTGAATGACAAATGTGTGGTCATGCAACACTCTACCAAAACAAAATTTCTATCATTTTTTCACACAAATAAGCTTTCTTTTGGTGGTATTTAACCACCACTGGGTTTTTTATTTTTTGTTAAACAAATGAAAAAAAATTTTGAAAAAAAAAAAGGGAAATTTCATTGTTTTTTATAAAATTTTGCAAACAGGTAATTTTTCTCCTTCACTGATGTGCGCTGATGAGGTTGCACTGATGGGAACTAATGAGGAGGCACTGATGGGCACTGATAGGTGGAATTGATGAGGAGGCAGAGATTAGATGATACGAAACATACAAAAAAGACCAAAAATTTAGAAAAAAAACACAAAACTTTTTGTTATAAAAGTTTGCAAACAAGTATTTTTTCTCCTTAACTGATGTACGCTGATGAGGCTGCACTGATAGACGGCACTGATGGGCACTTATTGGCAGCACTGATGGGCACAGATTTGCAGCACTGGTAGGCACTGTAGGGACTGCACTGATAATGAGTGCCCTGATTATCAGTGTACATACCCCTTTTAGAGAAGCCGGTTATCGGCTCTCTTCTCTTCTCCTCTTACTGTCAGCATGAGGAAAAGAGTGCCAATAACCAGCTTTTATATACGTCCATGATCAGCTCTGATTGGACACAGCTGATCACGTGGTAAAGAGCTGCTGATTGGCCCTTTACCTCAGTCTGTGATCAGCAGTGTTCGCTGTGATCATAGAGCGCGCTGCCCGTGCCCAGCAGCGGGCGCGATCATGGGAGGCTGTCATATGATGGCCTCCCAGAACTAGCTGTCCACACTGTAGCCATCATTCGACTACAGCTCCAAAGACACACAATCACTTTTACGGGGCTCTTAAATGCCAACCCCAAAAAATTCAGACATGCGCAAAAAATAGAAAACTTGCCCTGGTAGTATATACACTACATTACCAAAAGGATTGGGACTCACATGAACTTTAATGGTATCCCAGTCTTAGTCTGTAGGGTACGATATTGAGTTGGCCCACCCTTTGCAGTATAACAGCTTCAACTCTTTTGGGAAGGCTGTTCACACGGTTTAGGAGTGTGTCTATGGCAATGTTTGACCATTCTTCCAGAAGCGCATTTGTGAGGTCCGGCACTGATGTTGGATGAGAAGGCCTGGCTCGCAGTCTCTGCTGTAATTCATCCCTAAGATGTTCTATCGGGTTGAGGTGCAGGCCAATCAAGTTCCTCCACCCCAAACTCGCTCATCCATGTCTTTATGGGCCTTGCTTTGTGCTCTAGGCCAAATCATTTGGTGGAGGGGGGATTATGGTGTGGGGTTGTTTTTCAGGGGTTGGGCTTGGCCCCTTAGTTCCAGTGAAGGGAACTCTAAAGTCATCAGCATACCAAGACATTTTGGACAATTTCATGCTCCCAACTTTGTGGGAACAGTTTGGGGGTGGCCCCTTCCTGTTCCAATATGACTGCGCACCAATGCAAAAACAAGGTCCATAAAGACATGGATGAGCAATTTTGGGGTGGAGGAACTTGACTGGCCTATACAGAATCCTGACCTCAACCCAATAGAACACCTTTGGGATGAATTAGAGTAGAGACTGCGAGACAGGCCTTCTTGTCCACATCAGTGCTTGACATTCCCATAGACACACTCCTAAACCTTGTGGACAGCCTTCCCAGAAGAGTTGAAGCTGTTAGAGCTGCAAAGGGTGGACCAACTCGATATCAAACCCTACGGACTAAGACTGGGATGCCATTAAAGTTCATGTGCATGTAAAGGCAGACGTCCCAATACTTTTGGTAATATAATCTATAGCAACTAGGTAGGGTAGCACAGTATTTTTACTTTTATCATTCAACTGTATGGTCTAGATAACCATTTACCACTTCTGGACCGCCCCACGTACATTTACTGCGGCGGAACGGCCCGAATGTACAAAATCACATACCTGTACGTGATTTCATGCACGTGGTTTAGGGGCGCCGCTCCCGCTGTGATTGGACACAGCGGGATCCAATAAGCAGGTCCAGCGGCCACAATGGCAGCCGCGATCCGCCGATCGTTCAAAGGAGAGACGAAGCAGCGGTGAGCCGATGTAAACAAAGCACACCACTGCTCTATCAAGGAGGAAAAGAGAGAGATTGTGTTTCAGCTAAGCTGAATCACATTCTCTCTTTTCCTCCAGTGAATCCACCCCCCCCAGTTAGAAACACCTCCCAGGGAACACATTGAACCCTTTGATCAACCCTGTAGTTAACCCCTTCCCTGCCAGTGTCATTTACACAGTGATCAGTGCATTTTTTTTTAGCACTGATCACTGTATTGGTGTAACTGGTCCCCAAAAAGTGTCACTTGGGGTCAGATTTGTCCGACCGCAAAGTCGCAGTCCTGATAAAAATTGCAGATCACTGCCATTACCACTAAAAACAATAATAACAAAATTAAAAGTCACTAAATCAATCCCCTATTTTGTAGACGCTATAACTTTTGCGCAAACCAATTCATATACGCTTACTGGGATTTTTTTTTTACCAAAAATATGTAGCAGAATACATATTAGCCTAAATTGATGAAGACATTTTTTTTACATTTTTTTTTTGGATATGTATTATAGCAAAAGTTTTTTTTTACAATTTTTTCAAAATTTTCAGTCTTTTTTTGTTTATAGCGCAAAAAATAAAAACCACAGAGGTGATAAAATACCACCAAAGGACATCAATTTTATTTGGGTACAGCGTCGCACGGCCATGCAATTGTCAGTTAAAGCGACGCAGTGCTATATCATAAAAAAACGGCCTGGTCAGGAAGTGGGTAAACCTTTCAGGGCTGAAGTGGTTAAGCTGCAGCAACCCAGTTTCAGTGTTTTGGAGTGGAATGGTATAATAGACATTTGACACTTTGTGCAAGTGACCATCTTTATTTAACCACTTCAATACAGGTCATTTATACACCCTTCCTTCCAAGACCAATTTTTAGCTTTCAGCGCTCTCACACATTGAATGACAATTACTCAGTCATGCAACACTGTACCCAAACAAAATTTTTATCACACAGCATATGCATACTTCCAATTACACCCCAAAATACATTCTGCTACTCCTCCCAAGTGTGGCGATACCACATGTGTGAGACTTTTACACAGCCTGACCACACAGAGAGGTCCAACATGCAGGGAGCACAGGGGTTCTAGGAGCATAAATTACACCTCTAATTTCCTAACGACCTATTACAATTTTGAAGGCCCTGGAGCACCAGGACAATGGAATTACCCACAAAATGACCCCATTTTGGAAAACAAACACCCCAACGTATATTCTATGAAGCATTACAAGTCTTTTTAATGGTTAATTTTTTTACACAAGTCTTCAGAATACGTGGAAAGGAAATTAAAATCTTTTTTTACACAAAGTTGTCAATTTATAAGATATTTCTAACACATAGCATGTATATAGCAAAAATTACACCCCAAAACATATTCTGCTACTCCTCCTGAGTATGGTGATACCACATGTGTGAGACCTTTACACAGCCTGCCCACATACAGAGGCCCAACATTGAAGTAGTACCTTAAGGCGTTCTAGGAGCATAAATTACACATCTCATTTCATTCCTACCTATCACACTTTTGAAGGTCCTTGAGCACCAGGACAGTGGAATTACCCACAAAATTACCCCATTTTGGAAAGCAAACACCCCAAGGTATATTCTATGAGCAATGGGCTGCTGATAGGTACTTGGGTACTCTGATGGGCTGGAGATAGGTACTCGGTTACTCTGATGGGCTGGTGACAGGTACTCGGGTACTCAGATGGGCTGGTGACAGGTACTTTGGGTACTCTGATGGCCTGGTGACAGGTACTCGGGTACTCTGATGGCCTGGTGACAGGTACTGGGGTACTCTGATGGCCTGGTGACAGGTACTGGGGTACTCTGATGGCCTGGTGACAGGTACTGGGGTACTCTGATGGGCTACACATAGGTACTCGGGTACTCTGATGGGCTGGTGACTGGTACTCGGGTACTCTGATGGGTGGTGACAGGTACTCAGATGAGCTGTGACAGGTACTCAAATGGGCTGTGACAGGTACTCAGATGGACTGTGACAGGTACTCAGATGGACTGTGGCAGATACTCAGATGAGCTGTGACAGGTGCTCAGGTACTCATGTACTCAGATGAACTGTGACAGGTACTCGGGTACTCAGATGAACTGTGAAAGGTACTCAGGTACTCGGATGGACTGTGACAGGTACTTGGGTACTCAGATGGACTGTGACAGGTACTCAGGTACTCAGATGAACTGTGACAGGTACTCAGATGGACTGTGACGGTATTCAGGTACTTGGGTACGCAGATGAACCGTGACAGGTACTCGGGTACTCAGATGGACTGTGACAGGTACTCAGATGACCTGTGAAAGGTACTCGGATGAACTGTGACAGGTATTCGAATACTCAGATGGACTGTGACAGGTACTCAGGTACTCAGATGGGCTGTGACAGGTACTCAGGTACTCGGGTACTCAGATGGACTGTGACAGGTACTCAGATGGGCTGTGACAGGTACTCAGATGGGCTGTGACAGGTACTCGGGTACTCAGATGGACTGTGACAGGTACTTGGGTACTTTGATGGCTGGTGACAGGTGCTTTGATGGGTGATGACAGGTACTTTGATGGGTGATGACAGGTACTTTGATGGGTGGTGACAGGTCCTCTTTATTGAGGGGGGGGCAATCAGTGTGTGTTGGTGTGCACTGTAAGCGGTAATGAGATGTTACCTCAATCTCTTTCTCACACACGATTGGTTACTCTGATGGGCTGGTGACAGGTACTCGGGTACTCAGATGGGCTGGTGACAGGTACTTTGGGTACTCTGATGGCCTGGTGACAGGTACTCGGGTACTCTGATGGCCTGGTGACAGGTACTGGGGTACTCTGATGGCCTGGTGACAGGTACTGGGGTACTCTGATGGGCTACACATAGGTACTCGGGTACTCTGATGGGCTGGTGACTGGTACTCGGGTACTCTGATGGGTGGTGACAGGTACTCAGATGAGCTGTGACAGGTACTCAAATGGCCTGTGACAGGTACTCAGATGGACTGTGACAGGTACTCAGATGGACTGTGGCAGATACTCAGATGAGCTGTGACAGGTGCTCAGGTACTCATGTACTCAGATGAACTGTGACAGGTACTCGGGTACTCAGATGAACTGTGAAAGGTACTCAGGTACTCAGATGAACTGTGACAGGTACTCAGATGAACTGTGACAGGTACTCAGATGGACTGTGACGGTATTCAGGTACTTGGGTACGCAGATGAACCGTGACAGGTACTCGGGTACTCAGATGGACTGTGACAGGTACTCAGATGACCTGTGAAAGGTACTCGGATGAACTGTGACAGGTATTCGAATACTCAGATGGACTGTGACAGGTACTCAGGTACTCAGATGGGCTGTGACAGGTACTCAGGTACTCGGGTACTCAGATGGACTGTGACAGGTACTCAGATGGGCTGTGACAGGTACTCAGATGGGCTGTGACAGGTACTCGGGTACTCAGATGGACTGTGACAGGTACTTGGGTACTTTGATGGCTGGTGACAGGTGCTTTGATGGGTGATGACAGGTACTTTGATGGGTGATGACAGGTACTTTGATGGGTGATGACAGGTCCTCTTTATTGAGGGGGGAGCAATCAGTGTGTGTTGGTGTGCACTGTAAGCGGTAATGAGATGTTACCTCAATCTCTTTCTCACACACGATTGGTGTGTGAGGAGGAGAACCCGGTAACATCTCGTTACCGTGGCTTGTTGACATTCTGTGACCGGATGTGATTGGACACAGCCGGTCACCTGGTAAAGAGCCAATTTTATTGGCTCTTTACTGCGATCGGGGTTGGGCTGTGTCAGGGTGACAAGCCTCGTCTCCGATCGCCGCCCTAGGGGCATGCACGACCGCCATGCTTGTGGACAGTACATGTGACCAGCTGTGAAAGGACACAGCCGGACACGTGGTAAAGAGCCATTTTTTATTGGCTCTTTACACAGATCTGGGATGGGCTGTGTCTGAGGGACACACCTCATCCCCGATCGCCGCGTTGGGCCCCTGGGCGGCGAGAAACCGAGGACGTCATATGACGCCCTCCCAGGATGGAAGATCCCATCTGCGGACATCATATGACTATAACCCAGTATTGAAGTGGTTAACTTGCAAGGGGAAGTTTTTTTTTTTTTTTTTTGCCCCAGACTTTACTATTGCTTTAATCGTCCAGAAGAAACATTGGGGGTTGTTTATGAAAGGAAAATCCACTTTGCACTACAAGTGCAAAGTGCACTTGAAATTGCACTGAAAGTGTAGTCGCTGTAAATCTGAGGGGTAGATCTGAAATATGGGGAAGCTCTGCTGATTTTATCATCCAATCATGTGCAAGCCAAAAAGCTGTTTTTCATTTTCCTTGCATGTCCCCCTCAGATCTACAGGGATTGCACTTCCAAGTGCACTTTCAGTGTAGTTTCAAGTGCACTTTGCACTTGTAGTTTGCACTTGTAGTGCAAAGTGGATTTGCCTTTCGTAAATAACCCCCATTATGCCAAATAGATGGTTGTTCGTTTTGATTTTTTTGATCGAATCGCGCAATGATCGCATAATAGCATTGAGGCATGTATTTCCATCATTACACGTAGTCTTTCATTTCCTTACCTGCCAAATATTCTGCTTACATGCTATATGACAAAGAAAATTAAATGCATGTTTATTCTTTATAGCAAAATAATATAAAAGACCTATCCAGTACAATAAATGGCTACAGAGTCATCAGCATGTGAAGTTACAAAGGATGCCTGATTCTGCTCCAAGCCATGATTGGTCCCCTCCTTGCTAAGAGACACACTGTTCAGGGGATACTGGGAATTGCAGTCCGGTTGGTGCATCTCTGACCTAGCTACAGGAGCCTAGACTACTACACATCCCAGAATCCCAGGGAACATTGCACACAACATCACTTCCTTTTAAAACCCTATTTGACTGCAAGGTATGGGCTGAACTGCTTTGTTAGAAGAGCCTTATGTACTGTATAGTTTATGTATTTGTATGTGTGCTCCTACAAAGTAATGCATCAAATATTGTGCTTAGACATCTGATGTTCCAAATATTGCTCACTAGTACTTTTCAGGGACAATCTAGCAGCTTTCATTCCTGCATGCACTGCATCATGCTACCTAGAAGTTTTTTTTATTCCATTCTTTAATATTCTTGTCATAGCCATAACCTTTATTAGAACCTTGAATGAATTTAACGTAATGAATACGTCATTTTAATTAAATTGCCAAAAATAAAAGGAGAAATTTGTGTTTCTGTAAATCTTTAGCGAGCATACAGGGTGTTTAAATTGTATTTTGTGTTCTTTTTAACATGTTGAGTTATCCAGTACTGTGTTTTACTGTGTTTTATGTTGTGCATTTGTAGTGTTGCGAAAATGTTTTTTTTTTTTTTTTTTTTGCGATACATAGATATTTTTATATTACAGGACAATTAAAATAATAAAATACAGATAGATTGCTTTAAAGCACATGTTGCGCATTTGTAATTGCCCCTCACTGTAATATAATTGTTTTTTTTTTACACCAAATATATGTATTTTCAACATGTTACAGGTGATATGAAGAAGCCTAAAAAAAAAAAAAATTTTAATACATGTAATTATCATATAATCATAACCAGAATGTACCAGGATATCTAGCGCAGTGTTATTTTATCATTCCAGCCACGCACACATTTGTATCATTATTTTTATACTTTCTCATAATTCTTATTTCCAATACGTACGTAATATTTTTTATTATAAAGAAATTATTCTTTCAATGGGAAGGGGGAGGGAGTTGAAATGGGGGCAAGACGTAAAAAGTATGTATTTTTTGTTTATAGTTTATAAGTCATCAACCTCAATTCAGACACAATATATTTTATATATATATATATATATATATATATATATATATATATATATATATATATATATATATTTTTTTTTTTTTTTTTTTCTTAACTTGATCTTAAAGATTATTTTTTTCCTTCCTTTTAAAGATGTTATACTTACCTGCCCTGTGCAATGATCATGCACAGAGCGATCCCTTACCTCCTCTTTGGGATTTACCTCACCCATGCTGTCTTCTCCCTCTTCCAAGTCCCCCCTCAGCAAGCCTGAGCCTGCATGCGTTCCTAAGCCAGGCTGTGTGCATACATAGATACACACAGCATAGGCAAACCACGTCCTCGTCCCCTCCTCAAAGGAGTTTCACTGACAGCAACAGGATCCTATAGCTCCTGCTGATGCCTGTGAGACCAGAAAGAGAGGAGAGCAGGGCTGCAGCCAGTACAACGCTGAAGCAGTGAGAGGTATCAGGTGGGTGTTTCTTTTTTTTGGGGGGGGGGGGGGGGCAGTTAGTTGTGTATTTTTGACCTTAATGCAGGGAATGCATTGAAGTGCAAAAGCGTTTAGAACCACTTTAAATGTCATTTGGCCCAGAAATCTATAAATGTAATATATTTGGAATTAAAGTGTATGTTAACCCAACTTTTATTTGTTCTTTTCTGGTCCGGTAAACATACCATTGTATGATTTTGTTTTGTAAGTGCAAATAAAAAAAACAAAAAAAAAACATGTTGATCGTATTACAAATTCAGAGCTTCCCTATGTTCTGTGCTCACTGCCTGTGTTATCTCAAATATGTTGTTATCTTGAGACAACAAGGGATTTGGTACCCATGCTTTTGGAGCTAAAGACAGTGGCAGTGTTTGAGTGGATTATCAAAAGAAAACTGGGCAGGGCTGACACCACCAATCCACAAATGCTGTGTGTTGTCAGCCCACAATAGGAAATGAAGAGCTGAGTGCGTTTTTGGCAGATCTTGTTTTTTTCTGTATTTGCAGGGTCTTTAAAAAGATAAAATGTGAAGAAATGTTCATGTATTGCAGAGATGTACTGCATCAGTGGATATAAAAACAGTGGAGATAAAAAGTCTACACACCCCTGTTAAAATGTCAGGTTTCTGTGATGTAAAAAAAATGAGACAAAGATAAATCATTTCAGAACTTTTTTCCACCTTTAATGTGATCTATAAACTGTACAACTCGATTGAAAAACAAACTTAAATCTTTTGGGGGGGGGGGGGGAGTAAAAATAAAATAATGTGGTTGCATAAGTGTGCACACTCTCTTATAACTGGAGATGTTGCGGTGTTTAGAATTAAGCAATCCCATTCAAACTCATGTTAAATAGGAGTCAGTACACACCTGCCATCATTTAAAGTGCCTCTGATTAACCCCAAATAAAGTTCAGCTGTTCTAGTAGGTCTTTCCTGACATTTTCTTAGTCGCATCCTACAGCAAAAGCCGTGGTCCGCAAAGAGCTTCCAAAGCATCAGAGGGATCTCATTGTTAAAAGGTATCAGTCAGGAGAAGGGTACTAAAGAATTTCCAAGGCATTAGATATACCATGGAACACAATGAAGACAGTCATAAAGTGGAGAAAATATGGCACAACAGAGACATTACCAAGAACTGGACGTCCCTCCAAAATTGATGAAAAGACGAGAAGAAAACAATCTCCCATGTTCTTCATATGTCTGGGCTATGGGGCAGAGTGGCAAGACGGAAGCGTTTTCTTACGAAGAAAAACATCCAAGCCTGACTAAATTTTGCAAAAACACATCTGAAGTCTCCCAAAAACATGTGGGAAAATGTGTTAAGGTCTGATGAAACCACGGTTGAACTTTTTGGTCATAATTCCAAATGTTTGGCGCAAAAACAACACTGCACATCACCAAAAGAACACCATACCCACAGTGAAGCATGGTGGTGGCAGCATCATGCTTTGGGACTGTTTTTCTTCAGCTGGATCAGGGGCCTTAGTCAAGGTAGAGGGAATTATGAACAGTTCCAAATACCAGTCAATATTGGCACAAAACCTTCAGGCTTCTGCTAGAAAGCTGAACATGAAGAGGAACTTCATCTTTCAGCATGACAACGAACTGACTGAAGTATACATCCAAATCAACATAGGAATGTTCTTCGTCAGAAGAAGATTAATGTTTTGAAATGGCCCAGCCCAGACCTGAATCCGATTGAGAATCTGTGGGGTGATCCAGACATCCCAACCTGCAAAAACTCATTTCAGGGATGTGGGCGTGGCTTAAACCATGCTACATATTGGGCGTGGCTTAAATGGGTGTGGTTTAATAGAGCCTGAGATGACTTACATAGTGCAGAATGTAGTAATGTTAAATAGAGAATATACAGTGCGGAGTGTATGGCAGTGGGTAGTATGTGCATGTGTGGAGTGTACAGCGGTGAGTAGTATGTGCAGGATGGTGTCAGTAAGGCAGTGGATGGTGTCAGTAGTTCTTTATTTTTATTAATATTTTTTTACAATTGTATTTTTTCAATTATTTTACAATTTACTTCTTTATTTTTTGTTTTTCACAATGATTGAGGTGGGGTAGTAGACGGTGTCAGTAGTTTTTTTTTTTTTTATTTTCTCTATTTTTTTTACAATTTTGTTGTTCATTATTTTCTTTAAAAAAATGTTTTAAATATTTTTTTCACAGTGCTTCTGGGGAAGGGGTGGAGAGTATGTGGCGGTGATGGTGGCAGTAGGGCAGTGGATGTTGTTTTTTTACAATTTAATCTTTTATTTTTTTGTTCACAATGCTTTTTGGGGGGAGGGGGTTGGGGCAGTGGACAGTGTTGGTAGGGCAGGGGGGTGGTGTCAGTAGTTTTTTTATTTTATATATTTTTTTATAATTTAATTTTTTTCTAATATTTGTTTACAATTTAATTTATTATAAAGATTTTTTTTTTTTTTTTAAATCAACCCTGTTGGGAGAGGGGCTTTGGTGAGATATCAGGTGTCTAAAGACCCCTGACATCTCCTCTTTGAGACAGGGAAAGGAACTGAGGACACAGATGCCCCAGTCCCTTTTTCAGCATTGAAGATGAATGGACAGAAGACAGTGGCTCCTGTCCATTCATAAACTGAGCAGAGTAACACACAGGTTACACTGCTCAGTAATCACAGGACACAGAAGCGATCTCACTCACTGTGTCCAATTCAGAAAAGAAAGGGGTCGGTAAATGACTGGTCCCTTCCTCCGCTCTCCATCCTGACAGATCCCCACAGCTGGCGGGAGAGGAGAGGAGGGAAGCCGGCTGTGGGGGGAGGAGGGGGGGCAAAGGAGGAGGACAGGGACCCAGAGAAGAAAGGGGGGAGAAGGACACGGAGGGGAGCTGAAGAAGAACGGGGGGAGAAGGACACGGAGGGGAGCTGGAGAAGAACGGGGGGAGAAGGACACGGAGGGGGGCTGGAGGCGGAGGATACAGGGAGCATGTTGGGGATGATCGGTGCAGCAGGAATGACAGCTGTGAACACCGATCTCCCTGTATAGCTTTTTAGCTGACACCCGCGGGAGGGAGAGAAGGAGAAGCGACTGTCAGCTATACAGGGAGATCGGTGTTCACAGCTGTCTCTCCTGCTACACCGATCATCCTGACTGTGAACCAGGGGACCATCTACACACCCCTGTTAAAATGTCAGGTTTCTGTGATGTAAAAAATGAGACAAAGATAAATAATTTCAGAACTTTTTCCACCTTTAATGTGACCTAGAAGCTGGGATATTGGGCAGCACTTGCGGGTGTCCGGGAGCCGCCCCTGAAATGCGGGAGGCCCCCGCACCTCGCGGGAGACTTGGGATGTCTGGGTGATCTGAAGAGGACTGTGCACAGGAGATGCCTTCGCAATCTGACAGATTTTGAGTGTTCAGATGTTCAAGTCCAGTTCAAGTCCAGATGTGCCATGCTGATAGACTCATACCCAAAAAGACTGAGTGCTGTAATAAAATCAAAAGGTGCTTCAACAAAGTATTAGTTTAACCACTTGCCGACCATCCGCCGTCATTATACTGCGGCAGGTCGGCATGATCCCGCGAGCCATCTCAGCTATACGTCAGCTCTTTTAAGCGGGATAGCAGGCGCACGCGTGCCACCGCACTGCGGGGGTGCCGATGCTCGTGACCGGCAGTTGCGAGCGATCGCGGGCACGAGAGGCAGAAGAGGTACATGTGTGTGTGTAAACACACAAATCCCTGTTCTGTTCTGAGAAGAGATGCAGATTGTGAGTTCCTAATAGCTAGAAACCATGATCTGTCATCTCCTATAGTCAGTCCCCCTCTCCCTACAGTTAGAACACACAGTCTGGGAACACAGTTAACTCCTTGATCGCCCCCTAGTGTTTAACCCTTCCCTGTCAGTGACATTTATACAGTAATCAGTACATTTTTATAGCACTGATCGCTGTATAATTGTCAATCGTCTCAAAAATGTGTCAAATGTGTCCGCCATAATGTTGCAGTGATGATAAAAATCGCCGCCATTACTAGTAAAAAAAAATAAAATAATAAAAATGCCATAAATCTATCCGCTATTTTGTAGAAGCTATACCTTTTGCGCAGACCAATCAATATACGCTTATTGCAATTTTTATTACCAAAAATATGTAGAGGAATACATATTGGCCTAAACTGAGAAAAAAATTGCTTTTTTTAAAAAACAAATTGGGGATATTTATTATAACAAAAAGTACAAAATATTGTGTTTTTTTCAAAATTGTCACTCTTTTTTTGTTTATAGCGCAAAAAATAAAAACCGCAGAGATGATCAAATACCACCAAAAGAAAGCTCTATTTGTGGGGGGAAAAAAAGGACATCAATTTTGTTAAGGTACAACATCGCACGACCGCGCAATTGTCAGCTAAAGTGACGCAGGGCCGTATCGCAAAAAGTGCTGTGGTCATTGAGCAGCAAAATCTTCCGGGGCTGAAGTGGTTAGGGGTGTGCACACTTATGCAACCATATTATTTTAGTTTTTTTTAATTTTTACTTCCCTCCACCTAAAAGATTTCAGTTTGTTTTTCAATTGAGTTCTACAATTTATAGGTCACATTAAAGGTGGAAAAAGTTCTGAAATGATTTAGCTTTGTCTCATTTTTTACAGAAACCTGACATTTTAACAGGGGTGTGTAGACTTTTTATATCCACTGTATGTACATTCTCGGATGCTAGGAGGTTCATTTTGTTTCTAGTATCTCAGGATAAGCTTAGCAGCTGCCAGGAAATAAGTAGTTAGATTATATTAGGCTGGAATGGGAATGTAAATTCATACAAAAATTCAAAACGCTGGACTGTGATTGAAATAGTGACAGGAATGTTATGTACGACTATAAGGGTCCTTTCACACAGGCTTTCTGGTCAGGTTCGCCTGTCAATGTTTCTGATTGGACCCTCCAGTCTCCCCTATGGAGTGGAAGAGGTCAGTGGACACATGTCCTCCGACACCTGCTGCCATTCGATCCGATCCTGCCCACAAAATCCAGACGGATGGCGGTACTATTTTCCACCTGTCTGGCAGATTGGATAGAATCGCATGAAAACGGGCAGGTGGTCTGTTTCCACCCGATTTCCCCATAGAGAAGAGCAGGACTGTGTCTGTGCCTGCTCAGCACAGCAGAGCGGACAGGACCTGTCATCTGCCTGCTCAGCGGGGATCAGCGGAGCGATCCCCAGCTGAGCAAGCGGAATCTGCAAGATGGAGGTGCCCCTGTAAAAGGGGCCTGAATGTACATTTCTGACCTCTGACAGTAAAGACTAAGGACATTGCAAAAGGTCTTTCGGTTTTACTGAAGTGTGCCTGGAGTTCTTACCCCAATAAGACTCTTATATTGACACTGAACTGGTTAAAAAAAAAATCTATTCACGTTAGAGCTGCACGATTCTGGATAAAATGAGAATCACTATTTTTTTGCTTAGAATAAAGATCACGATTCTCGTGGCGTAACATCATCTTTCACATTATACAAAAAAAAAAAATTGAGCTAACTTTACTGTTTATTATTATTTATTTATTTTATTAATTGAAGTTTATTTTTTCTAGGGCTGCAGCTAACGATTATTTTCATAATTGATTAGTTGGCCGATTATTGTTTCGATTAATCGGATAATAACCTTAAAAAAAATGTGGTGTATAATTTAGTTATTATGTAAACTTTAAATTAAAAGGCAATTTATCCTTAAATATCTCTATGCAGTGGTAACCATAAATAACCAACTATATGGTTAGGGAGCAAAATCTCTAATCCACTCTGAGAATAATGTCGTGTACACACGAGCGGACTTTCGACAGACTGAACTCCGAAGGACTTTTTGACGGACTTTCGGTGGAGTTCTGATGCAATGGACTTACACACGATCACACCAAAGTCGGACTGATTCGAACGTGATGACGTACGACCGGACTAGAATGAGGAAGTTCATAGCCAGTAGCCAATAGCTGCCCTTGTGTCGTTGTTCGTCCGTCGGACTAGTATACAGACGAATGGGGTTTTTCCGACCGGACTCGAGTCCGTCGGAAAGATTTGAAACATGTTCTATTTCTAAAGTCGACAGCAAAGGTCTGATGAAGCCCACACACGATCGAATTCTCCGGTCGGATTCGTTCCGTCGGACCTTTGCTGTCGAAAAGTCCGGTCGTGTGTACACAGCATTACAGACAGAAGAGATATATTGTATATTAGAGGTCGACCGATATGGGTTTTTCTCTGGCCGATGCCGATATTTAGAAATCGCGATGGCCGATATATGATGCCGATTTTTTTGGGCCGATATATTAGGCGATTTTTTTTTTTTTCCCTTCATCTCATAAAATCTAACAGTTAGACCCCTTTCACACTGGGGCGTTTTTCAGGCGCTTTTGGGCTAAAAATAGCGCCTGTAAAGTGCCTGTAAAACGTCTCCACTGCAGTCTCAGTGTGAAAGCTCGAGTGCTTTCACACTGAGGCGATGCGCTGGCAGGATGTTAAAAAAAAGTCCTGCAAGCAGCATCTTTGGAGCGGTGTATACCCCTCCTCCACCAATCCTGCCCATTGAAATGAATGTGCACTGCTGCCGAAGCACCTGCAAAGCGTTTCGGCAGCAGCGCTTCATGGGTGCATTTAACCCCTTCCTCGGCCGCTAGCTGGGTTATAAGCGCCACGCTAGCAGCCGAATAGCGCCGCTAAAATGATGGTAAAGCGCCGCTAAAACTAACAGCGTTTTACCGTCAACGCATGCCCGCTGCAGTGTGATAGCAACCTTAAGTAATAAGTGATACAGAAATTTTTTTACATTTAAACATTTATTAAACAAAACAAACCTCCAATCAGTTCACTTGTATGTATAATTTAGATAAAAAAAAATAACTATATCTTAAATATTAAATACACAAAAACAGGTAATCAAAACTTTTGGACGAAAAAAAATGGGCTAACTTTACTGCTTATTTTTTTTTTTTTTTTATTTCATTAGTGTATTTTTTTTTTTTTTTTAATGTGTTTGAAAGACCGCTGCGCAAATACCGTGTGACATAAAATATTGCAACAACCGCTATTTTATTCCCTAGGGTCTCTGCTAAAAAAAATATACATATAATGTTTGGGGGTTCTAAGTGATTTTCTATCAGAAAATACAGGATTTTTACTTGTAAGCAACAAATGTCAGAAAAGATTTATTCTTTAAATATTTAAACTGAGAGCTTCTACACAAGGAGTTCAGCTCATTGATAAAAGAACCTGAAGAGATACAATGTATCTTCTAATCAGACTTGGCAGGCTGCCCAGGGAGGAGAGAAGTCTTTTCACAGATAACTGAAGGCAACTTGCATTGACTTCTATTACAGAAGTCATTTGCAAGTTATAATCGGCTTTTTTTATCAGCACAATCGGCTGATGCCGATTAAGTAAAAAAAGCTAAATATCGGCCGATCTATCAGCCGGCTGATCTATCAGCCGGCCGATATATCGGTCGACCTCTATTGTATATACTATTAGAGGTGAAATTTGGTAAATATCTTCAGACTCAGAGATCAAATTTTTTATTTAAAGAGAAAAAAAAATCAAGACTGTTTTGCAGATTTTCAGAGAGAACATAATATACCGTATATACTCGAGTATAAGCCGAGTTTTTCAGCACCTTTTTTTGTGCTGAAAAAGCCCCCCTCGGCTTATACCCGCGTCTCCCTTCCTCACTGTGCCCATCTGCAGCCTCATGCACCTGATCTCCCGGCGCTGTGACATGTAGTCTAGTCGGCGGCCGTCCAGTGTAACAAAGCCCCGCCTTCTCCTCGTCCTTGTCCGTGATAGGCGGAACACTGACTCACTGCTGGGAAACTGAATCAGTGTTCCGTCACAGACGAGGAGGAGGCGGGGCTTTGTTACACTGGACGGCTGCCATTAAAAAAAGAAAACAAATAAAATTAGACATGCTATCTGCCAATAGAACTTAACCAAAAAGTGCATTCTATGTATCCGAAAATATAACAAATCATTATTCAACCAAAAAAAAAAAAAAAATTAGTAAGTGGGGAAGGGGTGAAAATCCCCTTGTTGGGGGTCTTGGGGCTGGTATTGCCATTGATCGCCATGCTGCTGTGGTGGGTGGGGTGGCTGAGGTGGGTGTGTTGGCTGCGGAGGTTGTGTATGTGGACCCACAAAATCACACAGGTGGGTGGTGGTATAGATATTGCCCGTCGCCCCCCTGTTGAGGAGCTGCAGGACGAGCTCCTCGCACCTTCTCCTCTGGTCACCGGCCACCCCCCTTAACCTATTGGCTGTCACCACGCCAAATCCCTCGCACTCATCTGGGTCAGTACAGATGGCAGTAGTGGCCTGGCTGAGAAAGGAAGCTATGGCCTCGTCCAGATTTCTGCACTTCCTGGCCCTTTTAGCAGGAGGGCGTAGGGGAGGGATCTGGGACTCCGTCTGGCTGCTGGCCACGGGCTCCTCCGGACTGACACTTTCCTGTGTATAAAAATGAAACTTAATTTGATTTTTTTTTTAGGGTTTGGTCATCAATCACACACAATTTTGATCTCCTCACTGTTGCAAATTGAATGTGGACAGATAGGTAAACGTAAGGTCCTGGAGACTTCTCCCCGTTGCCAAGTACTGGACATTTCCAAAAAATCATCCGGATTATTCTCCTGGAGCTCCCACAGCAAAGGCATATGACATAAGTGGTCACGATTAAAGCGAGTTCCACACAAAAATGGAACTTCCGCTTTTTGGAACCCTTCCCCCCTCCGGTGTCACATTTGGCACCTTTCAGGGGGGAGGGGGGGTGCAGATACCTGTCTAAGACAGGTATTTGCACCCACTTCCTGGCATAGACTCCCACAGGAGTCTACGCCTCTTCCCGTCCCTCCGCACTGTCTCCTGGGAAACACACAGGTCCCAGGAGAAAGCGGGGACCAGTTACGACGCACAGCGCGTCTCGCGCATGCGCAGTAGGGAACCGGGAAGTGAAGCTGCAATGCTTCGCTTCCTGATTCCCTCAACTGGGATGGCGGCGGCAGCTGCCCAGAGTCGAGCGAGTGATCCGCGGCGGCTGCCGACATCGCTGGACCTTGGGACAGGTAAGTGTACATTTATTAAAAGTCAGCAGCTGCAGTAATTGTTGCTGCTGGCTTTTAATATTTTTTTTTTTAGGTGGACTCCCGCTTTAAGCAACCAATTTTTGGTCCAAGAAATCCTCCTCCTCCTGTTCCTGGACTAGACTTGGGTCAAAGCAATAACTCCAAGGCCAATAATAGCACGTTCTCTCCTCTGATTCCACAACATGGCTGGTTGATGAACGGCCGTTCAGAAACGAACTGAAAAGCGTGAATCAACACTCACCTAACTTTTACTAACACGAAATTAGCAGAAGGAGCCCAAAGGGTGGCGCCTGACAACCAAACTTCTTTATCGGCTCGTAGAACGTCTGGTACGTCAATATGTTCGTGTTTGTTGGCCGACAATTGTGTACCATTTGTATGCAAGACAAGTTCCTGGCACACGCCCTTCGGACAAAAGTCTGATGCTTTGTCTGCAGAAAATTCGATTGTGTGTACGAGGCTTAAGGCTGTGTTCACACGGGGTTGATCCGTTGGATTGACTCTGCTAGCTCAGCAGGGGATTGCTCTGTTGATCCCCGCTGAGCAGGCAGATGACAGGTCCATTTCTGCTCACTGTGCAGGGATGAACCTGTCAAAGCCCTGCTGTTCTCTATGTCCGTTTTCATCCGATCTGATCCGCTGAACGGATGGCGAACGTATCACCATCCGTCTGTTTTGAGCGGATTTCGTGGGATCGGATGGCAGGAGGGTGTCAGCGGACACATAGAAGTCAATGGGTGGCATGCTCGTGTCTGCCTGAAAAACAAACAGGCAGATCCGAGCGGGCCGATTGTGTGAAAGGGGCCACAAAGAACTAAAAGATACATTGTATCTCTTCTCTATTTCTCAGTGCTGAGAAATGTTGACAAACATTTGTCGGCTTTTTTTTTTTTTTTTTGATAGCTCGGCTCTGCACTGTTTACATAGCTGATTAGGTTCGGGAGGGGGGTTGAATCCAGATCAGGATTTTTTAACGATTAATCATGCAGCTCTAATTCACGGATGTATTCCTTATTCAAAAAGTCCCTTCTTTTGCTCTCAGCCTCCTCCAAATCTACAGATTATTATTTTTTTTTGTTGCTGTGATCTGACCTCCTGTTGGAGGATGGTTTGTTATCCATGGTTCCACTGTATGTAGGAATGTAGCCACCCTCTCTTGTTCATGCCTGAGATGGACTAGAGACTATGGACTATGGGATTTGTAGTGTGCATAGGGCAGTGCACATGACCACAAATGAGGAGGAAAAGGAGAGGCCTGGGAGCACATGGAGGTTATTACAAGGAGGTACAAAAACACATTAAGAAATTATTTCACGAAAAAAAAAATGATCACATGGCTATTAAAGTGGAGGTCCAGCCTGTATTAAAAAAAAAATTAAAAGCCAGCAGCTGCAAATACTGTAGCTGCTGACTTTTAATATAAGGACACTTACCTGTCCAGGTATCCCGTGATTTCGGCACCCCTAGCCAATTCGTTCATCATCTTTGGGTGCAGGCGCCGGCATCCTTACTAAGGGAAACAGGAAATGAAGCCATGTGGCTTCACAGACTGTTTCCTACTGAGCATGTGCGAATTGCCCTGTACTCTCTGAATGGTCCTGCTGTCTTCTGGGAAATGTGTGTTTCCCAGAAGTCAGCAGGGAGAAGGAGGAGGGGCTGGAAATTCTATGAATCGCCGGGAGCGAAGTGCGCCGATCTTACCTTGAAGTGGGAGTGGGTACCTGGTTTTGACAGGTATCCGCTCCCTCCCAAAAAGTGGCAAATATAGCAGTGGAGGGGGGCGAATAAGCAGAGCTTCCACTTTTGGGTGGAGCTCCGCTTTAAGTAGTGGATGTGTATGGATTTTTTTTTTTTGGAGACTAAGGATATTGTTTAGTGTCAATTTCAGTTTTGATTATTATAAATATATCTTAAATATTTACAATAGCCATTACTATTGAAGTATGTCGGGGAAAAATAGTTGTATTATATTAGTGGTTGTATTTCATTGCTTGTCTGGTATAAGATCATTTCCAAAGGACTTTGAAGTGAGGAGTGTGCCTTGACTTTTTATCCCCAGGTCAGTTACCCCAATCACACTCCTAAGTTCTGATCTTTCTTCATAGCCTGACTGTTAAGCCGTTACTCTGCATGAGTGTCAAGAAATTAGTTGTATTTGTAAAAAAAGTCATGTTTTATTGCTCCTCCTTGTAGCTCTGTGTATAAATATCTGGGTTTCAGAACCATTTTCCAGAATTGTACAAAGCCCGAAAAAGGCATCTAAGGGGTTCTTGAAAGCTTTTATCTTTACTGTGATACTAAACAATGTCCTTATTCTCTAAAAATAGTCCATACACATTCACAACTTAATGGCCCTGTAGTTTATTTTTTATGAAATCTTTACTGTTTTTTTTGCCTCCATGAGCTCCCAAACCTCTCCTTTTCCCCCTTCATTTCTGTTTGCTTCAAACAAGCAGTGCACTTTAGTTGGGGGTCATTTGTACTGCTCTGTACACACTACAAATCCCAAAGTCCATAGCCCATCTCGGGACCATGTAGAATGAACGTAGCCACCCTTAAACAGGAAGTCAGATGACAGCAACAACAAAAAAAATGGAATTAGGAGGAAGCTGAGAGCATAAGAAGGTTTTTGATTTAAGAAAACTAGAATAGAATTTTCTATTTTGAAACCAGAGTTTAGTGTCACTTTAATGACTTAAAGGGAACCCCAATTTCATGGGAAATAAATATAACAAATAAAAAAAAATATATAATATGGCATATACAATTGTTACTCAAGTTTTTTTGTAATTGGATGTTATTAAAAATTACCTTTCCAAACCAAAAACCGTCAGCCGTGACTAGACAACAGTTCAAACTTCTGCAGGTCACTACCGCTGCCAAACAAACTATAGTCATGGCATGGAAACCCCCTTACCTTAGCATTGCGGAAACTAAGAATAGAATTACTAGAGCCATGATCCATGCCAAGGTCGAAGCAATTCTGATCGATAAGGTCAAGAAATATGAAAATCTATGGAAATCCTGGGTAGAGCTCTACCTTCCAGCTGATTTTGATGCTTCCCTACTATCCCCCCGATTGTTCTCATTATTACAAGCCAGAACCCTCATTTCAGGGCTCCCCTTACTCCACCCTCCCTTCAGGATTGGCCTATCACCTCCCTTATCTCACTGACAAACTCTTTCCTCTTCCCCTCATACCCCCCTTTCTCTCTTCTAACCTCCGGACCTTTACTATTCTGTTCATAGTAGGGACCTACCCCACTAGTATAGGCTCGCTAGCTCATCTAAGTCTGCTTGGCCGCCATCTGCAACCACTCCTAAAAGCCACTGTCCCTCCACAGGGTGAAAAACCGCCTTCCCATCTTTATTGTTTCTAGCATGGAGCCCCCAATCTCTTCCCCTCCTACCCCCCTTTTTCCTTAGCACCACACTGGGTTTGCAGAGAACCCCAAACCACCGGAAGTTACACGGGGTTCCCATCACCTCTCTTATTTACCATCGTGCTATGTTGTTCACTTTTTCCTCACCGCAACTGTATGTTATAGGATGTTTTAAAGAGCTGCACGATTCTGGAAAAAATTAGAATCACAATTTTTTTGCTTAAAATAAAGATTTGGATTCTCTCACGATTCTCAGCGTAACATCATCTATTACATTATACAAACAAATTGGGCTAACTTTACTGTTTCGTTTTTTAAAATTCATTGAAGTGTATTTTTTTCAAAAAAATTGCGTTTGAAAGACTGCTGCACAAATACAGTGTGACATAAAATATTGCAACAACCGCCATTTTATTCTCTAGGGTCTGTGCTAAAAAAATATATATAATGTTTGGGGGTTCTAAGTAATTTTCTAGCAAAAAATACTGATTATTAAATGTAAGCAACAAGTGTCAGAAAAAGGCCTAGTCTTTAAGTGGTTAAACTGACCTCATTTACAGACCAAAGTTCATCCCTTTGATCTAAAAGAACCAAATTATACATTGTTTCTTTTTATCTCAGCACTGAGCAATGTTGTGATAAACTTTGCTGGCTTTTTTTTTCTTTGACAGCTGTAAGCAGAGAACGGCTCTGCACTTGTTACATTACATGAATCGTGGAAATGCCGGTGTTCTGACATATAGTGTCCTCCTATCAGATAGTGTCCGCCCCGTACTGCGCAGGCGCAGCGCCTGCGCAGTACGGAGCAGCAGGAGATGCCGAAAATGTCCGAAGTTGATCAGCTGACCATCAGCTGTACACGGCGCTCGGGCACCTGTTAGCGATGGCTGTGTAAGAGGGCCCCTCGCGGGCTCGCTTCGCTCGCCACGCTTCGGGCACGGCCTCGCTGCCCTCGGCAACTATTTATTCTAACTCTATGTCCACTTGGATAGTAGGGAATGATCCTGGACATAGGGTAAGAATAAATGCGCAGGCGCCGTGTACAGCTGACGATCAGCTGTTGAACTTCGGAGACTTTCGGCGTCTCGTTTGTCCTCCGTACTGCGCCTGCGCAGTACAGGGCGGACACTTCTGGATAGGGGACTGTATTCGACAAGACACCGGATTAAGATCATGAGGGGGGTTGAATCGAGATTGTGATTTCTTAACTATTAACTGTGCAGCTCTAATGTTTAATGATCCCTTTTTCAGCTTCACCTTTCAAGCCTGCATTCTATAAGGGCTGCGTTCCTATCTTCATATTGTGTTATTGTATGCTCTGTTTCACCATTTTTATTGTTGAGACTCTTCCCTTTTGTTCTTGGTCTTTGTAAACCAATTCTATTCTTCAATAAAATGTCTGAACAAGTAAAAATGACCTTTTCTTTTCAATCTGCAGCTCTGTAATTTTCTGTAACTTGCAATACAATATGGCTACCTGGAAGTGTTCTGTACACAGATAGTGTATGGAACGCCCCCCCCCCCCAAGAAACATCATTTCCTGCTTTGTGATTGGCTCACAGATTTTCCCAGAAGTCTGCAGTGAGATACAAGTCAGATTTTGGGCATCCCCTGAAACAAAATTTTTTTGTGTGACACTCCCAAAGGGAAATCATGTCTAATGCAGACCCTGTCACTTTCCCCATTAGAGCCCTGCAGGTGCAGCAGCTGATTGATAAGTACAAAACCACTCCCATACATAGTCACTAAGCACATGGACGCATGGACAAAAAAACAATTATTCCTTCAGAGCAACAAAACATAGGAATCTGCTAGAAAGTTTCCCAGAGGGGAATGTTTTTTTTCTCAATAAAAGAGGAGTTATGCCCTGTACACACGGTCGGACTTTGTTCGGACATTCCGACAACAAAATCCATGGATTTTTTCCGATGGATGTTGGCTCAAACTTGTCTTGCATACACACGGTCACACAAAGTTGTCGGAAAATTCGATCGTTTTAAACGCGGTGACGTAAAACATGTACATCGGGACTATAAACGGGGCAGTGGCCAATAGCTTTCATCTCTTTATTTATTCTGAGCATGTGTGGCACTTTGTGCATCGGATTTGTGTACACACGATCGGAATTTCCGACAACGGATTTTGTTGTCGGAAAATTTTATCTCCTGCTCTCAAACTTTGTGTGTCGGAAAATCCGATGGAAAATGTCCGATGGAGCCCACACACGGTCGGAATATCCGACAACACGCTCCGATCGGACATTTTCCATCGGAAAATCCGACCGTGTGTACGGGGCATAACTCTTTAAGGTAGCCAGGGAAGGGTATCACCTTAAAGCCAAACCTAATGCCTGAATTTACTGAATGCAATTTACTGAATGTCAGTAAAATGATTTGTGTGTGTGCCCTGTATCTGAGTGAAGGTCTGGCTTCACCTAACGCTCTCACATTTTTCGTTTAGAATTCTGTGCTTGCAGCATTTACTTACAGCAAAATGAAAAAGGAAAAGAGGCGCCTGACTGAGAGAATCCTGAACCATGCCCTGGGGATAATCTACTTGCTTACAGGAGAGGTAAATACATACAGCTCTCATCAAGGCCACCAAATATTTCCATGAATCATTGATAGAAATCAATAGTACTAATAGGAAAGAGAGATACAGTAGCTCACATAAGTGAGTACACCCTTCACATTTTTGTAAATATTTTATTATATCTTTTTATATGACAACACTGAGGAAATGACACTTTGCTACAATGTAAAGTACTGAGTGTACAGCTTGTATAACAGTGTAAATTTGCTGTCCCCTCAAAATAACTCAACACACAGACATTAATGTCTAAACCGCTGGCAACAAAAGTGAGTACACCCCTAAGTAAAAATGTCCAAATTGGACCCAATTAGTTATTTTCCCTCCCCGGTGTCATGTGACTTGATAGTGTTGCAAGGTCAAAGGTGTGAATGGGGAGCAGGTGTGTTAAA